>NW_026934861.1:0-6231 GCF_032062105.1 Saccostrea cuccullata
ATGCTGATATGATGGTGATGTTGACCGTCCTTTTCCACTGATGTTGATTTTGTCTTGGTGGGCCACAATGAGGAGCAGATCTACAAGGACTACTTTATCCAAGGGGAAAGAAATGAGGTAACCAATTCTATTTCAGACTGGTTTTGCAGCTGTTAATGGTGAACCCTGCCCCAGTTGAAACCTCTGTGACCCTTTGACCTCATGGTACTGGCAGTTTATGGTGCCCAAAATTCTGATGTGTGCATTGGATGCTGGTGCTGTCGGAAAATGAGGGGGTGAGGATATGTCAACAACTGAAGAAACCAACTGAAGACCAGACCATCCTTCTTTATATGAGGGTCAAATGCTGAGACATGATGACGTACGGCTTTTTCATTTCTGAGCAAGCAAATGATCATCGAGGTGATGCTGGCTAAACTGGAACTGTATACTGCCTGGACTACCGTAACAAGTGGTATGACATGATGTTAACAATTCTCTTTTAGACTGTCTAAAATTGAAGCAGTGTACTAGGCAGACTAATAAACCCAGTTCCAGTGGGTAAGAAATAAATTGAACAATTAATTTTCAGACTGGTTATCAGGAGCCTGTAATGAGCCTCATGTCCTTGATAAATTGATGTAGACTTTTTGACTCCATGCTTGAAGAGTGATGATGGTATACAAAAGCTGGTGTGTCCATTTGATGTTATTGTGGTCTGCCAAGTGTAATGAAGACGAATGATGGATATGTCGACAACTCGGGAGGATGTTGCCTTGAAGTATGAAGGGAAGCCTATCCTATGGTATTCCATCTTGAGACTGGGCCATCGACCATGCTTGATTCTCTTGGTGTTTGAGGGAGCTGAAATCATGGTATTGTTGGCTGGCCTTTTCCACTGATGTTCATTTGGTTTTGGTGGACCAGGTTGATGAGCACCTCTACAAGGACTACTGTACCAAGGGGTAAGAAATGAGGTAACCGATTCTATTTCAGACTGGTTTCAGCTGCTTATGATGAACATTGTGCCCCAGTTGAAACTCGTGTGGTCCATTGAGTCATGGTACAGGCTGTTTATGGTGCCAAAATATCTGAAGTGTCCATTTGTTGCCAGTGTTGTTTGGAAATGGTGGAATGGTGATGTGAAGAACTTCAGAGAATTTGGTCTGGAACTAATGAGTAAGGCCCTAGCTACTACCTATCCTAAAGTATGTGACACAAGAGCATCAACCATCCTTGCTTCTGGAGGCCATTATAGAATGGGGATGCTGATATGATGGTGATGTTGACCGTCCTTTTCCACTGATGTTGATTTTGTCTTGGTGGGCCACAATGAGGAGCAGATCTACAAGGACTACTTTATCCAAGGAGAAAGAAATGAGGTAACCAATTCTATTTCAGACTGGTTTTTGCAGCTGTTAATGGTGAACCCTGTCCCAGTTGACACGTCTGTGACCCTTTGACCCATGGTACTGGCAGTTTATGGTGCCCAAAAAATCTGATGTGTGCACTAGATGCTGATGCTGTCGAAAAATGAGGGGGATGAGGATATGTCAACAACTAAGGAAACCACCAACTGAGGACCAGACCATCCTTCTTTATATGAGGGTCAAATGGTGAGACATGATGACGTACAACTTTTTCATTTCTGAGACAAGCAAATGATCATCGAGGTGATGCTGGCTAAACTGAAACTGTATACTGCCTGGACTACCATAACAAGTGGTATGACATGATGTTAAGAATTCTCTTTTAGACTGTCTAAAATTGAAGCAGTGTACTAGCCAGACTAATAAACCAAGTTCCAGGGGGTAAGAAATATATTGAACAATTAATTTTCAGACTGGTTATCAGGAGCCTGTAATGAGCCTTGTGTCCTTGATAAATTGATGTAGACTTTTTGTCTCCATGCTTGAAGACTGATGATGGTATAAAAAAGCTGGTGGGTCCATTTGATGTTATTGTGGTCTGCCAAGTGTAGTGAAGATGAATGATGGAAATGTCGAGAACTCGGGAGGATGTTGCCTCGAAGTATGAAGGGAGGCCTGTCCTATGGTATTCCATCTTGAGACTGGACCATCGACCATGCTTGATTCTCTTGGTCTTTGAGGGAGCTGAAATCATGGTATTGTTGACTGGCCTTTTCCACTGATGTTCATTTGGTTTTGGTGGACCAGGTTGATGAGCACCTCTACAAGGACTACTGTACCAAGGGGTAAGAAATGAGGTAACCGATTCTATTTCAGACTGGTTTCAGCTGCTTATGATGAACATTGTGTCCCAGTTGATACTCGTGTGGTCCATTGAGTCACGGTACAGGCTGTTTATGGTGCCAAAATATCTGAGGTGTCCATTTGATGCCAGTGTTGTTTGGAAATGGTGGAATGGTAATGTGAACAACTTCAGAGAATTTGGTCTGGAACTAATAAGTAAAGTCCTAGCTGCAACCTATCCTAAAGTATGTGACACAAGAGCTTCAACCATCCTTGCTTCTGGAGTCCATTATAGAATGGGGATGCTGATATGATGGTGATGTTGACCGTCCTCTTCCACTGATGTTGATTTTGTCTTGGTGGGCCACAATGATGAGCAGATCTACAAGGACTCCTTTATCCAAGGGGAAGAAATGAGGTAACCAATTCTATTTCAGACTGGTTTTGCAGCTGTTAATGGTGAACCCTGCCCCAGTTGAAACCTCTGTGACCCTTTGACCTCATGGTACTGGCAGTTTATGGTGCCCAAAAAATCTGATGTGTGCATTGGATGCTGATGCTGTCGGAAAAATGAGGGGGATGAGGATATGTCAACAACTAAGGAAACCAACAACTGAAGACCAGACCATCCTTCTTTATATGAGGGTCAAATGCTGAGACATGATGACGTACGGCTTTTTTCATTTCTGAGCAAGCAAATGATCATCGAGGTGATGCTGACTAAACTGGAACTGTATACTGCCTGGACTACCGTAACAAGTGGTATGACATGATGTTAACGATTCTCTTTTAGACTGTCTAAAATTGAAGCAGTGTACTAGGCAGACTAATAAACCCAGTTCCAGGGGGTAAGAAATAAATTGAACAATTAATTTTCAGACTGGTTATCAGGAGCCTGTAATGAGCCTCGTGGCCTTGATAAATTGATGTAGACTTTTTGACTCCATGCTTGAAGAGTGATGATGGTATACAAAAGCTGGTGTGTCCATTTGATGTTATTGTGGTCTGCCAAGTGTAGTGAAGATGAATGATGGAAATGTCGAGAACTCGGGAGGATGTTGCCTCGAAGTATGAAGGGAGGCCTGTCATATGGTATTCCATCTTGAGACTGGGCCATTGACCATGCTTGATTCTCTTGGTGTTTGAGGGAGCTGAAATCATGGTATTGTTGGCTGGCCTTTTCCACTGATGTTCATTTGGTTTTGGTGGACCAGGTTGATGAGCAGCTCTACAAGGACTACTGTACCAAGGGGTAAGAAATGAGGTAACCGATTCTATTTCAGACTGGTTTCAGCTGCTTATGATGAACATTGTGCCCCAGTTGAAACTCGTGTGGTCCATTGAGTCATGGTACAGGCTGTTTATGGTGCCAAAATATCTGAAGTGTCCATTTGTTGCCAGTGTTGTTTGGAAATGGTGGAATGGTGATGTGAAGAACTTCAGAGAATTTGGTCTGGAACTAATGAGTAAGGTCCTAGCTGCAACCTATCCTAAAGTATGTGACACAAGAGCATCAACCATCCTTGCTTCTGGAGGCCATTATAGAATGGGGATGCTGATATGATGGTGATGTTGACCGTCCTTTTCCACTGATGTTGATTTTGTCTTGGTGGGCCACAATGAGGAGCAGATCTACAAGGACTACTTTATCCAAGGGGAAAGAAATGAGGTAACCAATTCTATTTCAGACTGGTTTTGCAGCTGTTAATGGTGAACCCTGTCCCAGTTGACACTTCTGTGACCCTTTGACCTCATGGTACTGGCAGTTTATGGTGCCCAAAAAATCTGATGTGTGCATTGGATGCTGATGCTGTCGAAAAATGAGGGGGATGAGGATATGTCAACAACTAAGGAAACCCAACTGAAGACCAGACCATCCTTCTTTATATGAGGGTCAAATGGTGAGACATGATGACGTACAACTTTTTCATTTCTGAGAAAGCAAATGATCATCGAGGCGATGCTGGCTAAACTGAAACTGTATACTGCCTGGACTACCATAACAAGTGGTATGACATGATGTTAAGAATTCTCTTTTAGACTGTCTAAAATTGAAGCAGTGTACTAGCCAGACTAATAAACCAAGTTCCAGGGGGTAAGAAATATATTGAACAATTAATTTTCAGACTGGTTATCAGGAGCCTGTAATGAGCCTTGTGTCCTTGATAAATTGATGTAGACTTTTTGACTCCATGCTTGAAGAGTGATGATGGTATACAAAGCTGATGTGTCCATTTGATGTTATTGTGGTCTGCCAAGTGTAGTGAAGATGAATGATGGAAATGTCGAGAACTCGGGAGGATGTTGCCTCGAAGTATGAAGGGAGGCCTGTCCTATGGTATTCCATCGACCATGCTTGATTCTCTTGGTCTTTGAGGGAGCTGAAATCATGGTATTGTTGACTGGCCTTTTCCACTGATGTTCATTTGGTGTTGGTGGACCAGGTTGATGAGCAGCTCTACAAGGACTACTGTACCAAGGGGTAAGAAATGAGGTAACCGATTCTATTTCAGACTGGTTTCAGCTGCTTATGATGAATATTGTGTCCCAGTTGATACTCGTGTGGTCCATTGAGTCACGGTACAGGCTGTTTATGGTGCCAAAATATCTGAAGTGTCCATTTGTTGCCAGTGTTGTTTGGAAATGGTGGAATGGTGATGTGAACAACTTCAGAGAATTTGGTCTGGAAGTAATGAGTAAAGTCCTAGCTGCTACCTATCCTAAAGTATGTGACACAAGAGCTTCAACCATCCTTGCTTCTGGAGGCCATTATAGAATGGGGATGCTGATATGATGGTGATGTTGACCGTCCTCTTCCACTGATGTTGATTTTGTCTTGGTGGGCCACAATGATGAGCAGATCTACAAGGACTCCTTTATCCAAGGGGAAAGAAATGAGGTAACTGATTCTTTTTCAGACTGGTTTTGCAGCTGTTAATGGTGAACCCTGCCCCAGTTGAAACCTCTGTGACCCTTTGATCTCATGATACTGGCAGTTTATGGTGCCCAAAAAATCTGATGTGTGCACTAGATGCTGATGCTGTCGAAAAATGAGGGGGATGAGGATATGTCAACAACTAAGGAAACCACCAACTGAGGACCAGACCATCCTTCTATGAGGGTCAAATGCTGAGACATGATGATGTACGGGTTTTTCCTTTCTGAGGAAGCAAACGATCATCGAGGCGATGCTGGCTAAACTGAAACTGTATACTGCCTGGACTACCATAACAAGTGGTATGACATGATGTTAAGAATTCTCTTTTAGACTGTCTAAAATTGAAGCAGTGTACTAGCCAGACTAATAAACCAAGTTCCAGGGGGTAAGAAATATATTGAACAATTAATTTTCAGACTGGTTATCAGGAGCCTGTAATGAGCCTTGTGTCCTTGATAAATTGATGTAGACTTTTTGACTCCATGCTTGAAGACTGATGATGGTATAAAAAAGCTGGTGTGTCCATTTGATGTTATTGTGGTCTGCCAGGTGTAGTGAAGATGAATGATGGAAATGTCGAGAACTCGGGAGGATGTTGCCTCGAAGTATGAAGGGAGGCCTGTCCTATGGTATTCCTTGAGACTGGACCATCGACCATGCTTGATTCTCTTGGTCTTTGAGGGAGCTGAAATCATGGTATTGTTGACTGGCCTTTTCCACTGATGTTCATTTGGTGTTGGTGGACCAGGTTGATGAGCAGCTCTACAAGGACTACTGTACCAAGGGGTAAGAAATGAGGTAACCGATTCTATTTCAGACTGGTTTCAGCTGCTTATGATGAACATTGTGCCCCAGTTGAAACTCGTGTGGTCCATTGAGTCATGGTACAGGCTGTTTATGGTGCCAAAATATCTGAAGTGTCCATTTGTTGCCAGTGTTGTTTGGAAATGGTGGAATGGTGATGTGAAGAACTTCAGAGAATTTGGTCTGGAACTAATGAGTAAGGCCCTAGCTACTACCTATCCTAAAGTATGTGACACAAGAGCATCAACCATCCTTGCTTCTGGAGGCCATTATAGAATGGGGATGCTGATATGATGG
>NW_026934862.1:0-6190 GCF_032062105.1 Saccostrea cuccullata
CTACTTCAGTACTTTTATCAGTACTTCCTACTTCCAAATTTTTTTTTTTCGTTTGCATCAGAGCTGGCAACGGCACTACTGCTTGGGTCTGGTTTCAAATCTGTAGTTTTTCTGATAAATGACTTAATGGCGAGTCATCATCAGCCACTGAAAAAGAGGAATGTTCTTATTTAGTTTTTTTTTCATTTAGCACATCATACAGTAATTATTTAGGCAAAAAAATTATAACTTGGTTCTCAGTCCTGTTTTTTTAAGAATATTAAATGCATAGGGCATTTTTAAGTGGTTAGCTTCGCTAACCGCTTTATGGCATGTATCCGATTTTTATCGACACCGGAAACTTCCATAAGGCGCTACCTATCGACAATGGAAACTTCAACAAACCTCTCCTGTCCTATGATTTATTTCTAACACATATAACATATGTTAAACCAGAATTCTCTGACAGACTGAAGCTCTACTGGTTTGTACTTATAGCAAAGGAAGGGAAAGAACTTAAGCAGTTGGGAATTGAAACTTTACAACAGCAATAAATAGAACTAGAGGTACTGTGAGCATGGGCTCACTAAATTCCCCGCCTCCCATATGTGTATAAATGGCAGTGTCCATGTTTTGCTATGGAAAACCCAAAATATGTGTGGAATCAAAAAGTAAATGGAGGTGCACAATGGCAATATGTAATAAAGATTCTGTGAAAGTTTCATCAAATTTCATCCAGTGGTATAAGAGGAGTTGCGGATAAGAGATGGGTACCCCAAAGCGTAACAGACGGACGGACGGACGGACGGACGGACGGACGGAATAAATTAACGATTACTATATACCCTCCCGCTTTTCAAGCGGGGGGTATAATAATGATTCTTGGATAATTCTCTTTATGTTTTAGTGTGTTTCTTGCATGCCACATTATATTATAATCAGACTAAAACTGTATTTGAAGTATTTTTGAGAGTAGAAATTGCTATTTTTATTAACGAAGGTAATAATGTTCATTGAAGTCAAAAACGGATATAAAGAATTATGTTTTAGTGTTTACTTATATGCCAAGTTATATTGAAATCATACCAAAACTATAAAGTACATTTTGAAAGAATTTTACAGAAAATTCTATTTTAAGTAACAACGCCAACATCGTTTGTCGAAATTAAAAACCTATACACAGAATTATTATCTAAGTGTAGTCTACTTTTGTGCCAAATTTAATGAAATCAGACCAAAACTGTATTTGAAGTAGCATTTTGAGAGAATTTCACAGAAATTTCTTTTTTTAGTAACAACGCCAACACCGTTCGTCGAAATCAAAAACCGATACACAGAATTATGTATCTTAGTGTAGTCTACTTGTGTGCCAAGTTATATTGAAATCAGACCAAATTTGTAGGAGGAGTAGAATTTTTAAATAATTTAACAGAAATTTCTATTTTTAGTAACAACGCCAACACCGTTCGTCAAAATCAAAAACCGATAGACGAATTATTTATCTTAGTGTAGTCTATTTTTGTCCAAGTTATATTGAAATCGACTAAAACTTGGGAGTAGCATTTTGAGAAAATTTCACAGAAATTTCTTTTTTTAGTAACAACGCCAACACCGTTCTTGTAATCAAAAACCATCACAAATTATTATCTTAGTGTAGTCTACTTATATACCAAGTTATATTGAAATAACCAAAACTATGGAGGAGTAGCATTTTGAAAGAATTTTACAGAAAATTCTATTTTTAGTAACAACCCCAACACCGTTCGTCGCAATCAAAAACTGATATACAGAATTACGCATCTTAGTGTAGTCTAGTTGTGTGCCAAGTTATACTGAAATCAGACCAAAACTGTAGGAGGAGTAGCATTTTGAGAGAATTTCACAGAAATTTCTATTTTTATAACAACCCAACACCGTTCGTTGTAATCAAAAACCGATACACAGAATTATGTATCTTAGTGTAGTCTACTTATATGCCAAGTTATATTGAAATCAGATCAAAACTGTAGGAGGAGTAGCATTTTGAAAAATTGTTTACAGACAGACAGACAGACAGACGACGGACAGACGGACGGACGCCGGACGCATTACTATCGCTTAACTTTCTGGTCTCTGACCAGTAGAGCAAAAAAAAATCAAGACTATCAAAACAACATAATTTTTCGTTTTTAAATTTTTTTTTCAGATTTTATGTCAATGAAATAAATTTATAATTGTTGTATTTAAAAAGTTTATGTATGGGACTTTTGGTGTCGAATTAAATTTCCGTGACATCAGCTGATGGCGATGGGCTCTGTGACGAATTTGAAGTCAACATGAAGTTTGGCTGATAACATTATCAACGCGTTAGATTTAAACTTTAGGAAGAAATTTGCAGAAAAATTCATATTTGAACCCAATCTACACGAAAACCAGTAGGCATTTCCGATTTGTGTGTTAAATTGAACCTGAATCGAACAGGTGGTCAAAATGCGTTGCACACCTTGTGTATTTATATATAGAGGGGGAAGAATGTTTTGATCTTTTGGGTAATTTAGAGACTCACTGATAAAAAATTTAGGTTCCTGTATTAATTACAAGGCTACTCTCATGAACAATAAAATTTTTTTACCAATTTGCTACTGGGACGGGAGGACGGGTTAATTCTGGCTAAAGGGGTTGAAGGTTTTATCATTTTGACCTTTTAGAAGAAATAAAAATTGAAATACAGATGCTTACGACATATTGATAGAAATTCGCAAACTTTTTTTTAGAAAAAAAAAAAAAACAAAAAATGTTTTCTTCTGGACATATTGAAAAAAGTGACAATGATACCTAGGTAATTCTTGCAATGGACAATTAAATTGTTTGTTAAACACTGACTTTTAGTGAACCTTTGAATTTTTAAAATACTAGTATTGATGGATTCAACAACAACTTTCCTTTTCACAGTTTTTTTTAAAAATATTTCATGAAAAATATTTGTAAAATACTCAGTATATGGTCGTTTATACATGTCATGCAAGACTATGTTTTAAATAATTGTCATATTCCATTTACTTAATTAAATTTACTATACTTACTATACTATACTTCAACTTACATTTAATTGTATGAAAAGTCAATAATGTACATTTCTTAAAATTTATCATCTTGTTTACTTGTCTTTCTTCCTATGAGAGAAATAGTTCATTATATTAATAAACAGATGTACTAGTATCTGTATCAAAATACAGAATGAACAGAGATGGTCTCAAAAAAAAATTTTGGGGCCCAGGGGAAGTACATGTAAGCATCCCCAATGACAGGCCACACCTGCTGACCTGCAGTAAGCCTACAAAACTGAAGCTCTCCGAAATTATTTTTTCCTCTGCTCGTCCATCCTTTTTTTCGACTAGCCAGCTAAAGATCAATATACAGTACTCCAAATCAATTAATCTAAAAAATTTGAATTATCATTTCATTTTCTTTTTGAGTTGTTCGCTATAGTAGCCTTTCAGTTACCCAATTTCAGAATCAATAGACGGAAAACCCAAATTTAAAATTTTCAACATCAACATAATTTTTTTTCGTTTTGAGCACTTTTGGACGCCACCAATGGAGCCAATTAGGGAGAAATTTTTGAAATTGAACTTCCTGTCTTTAAAATGAAAATCTCGGGTTGATATTTTGAAACAAACATTTGTGACATCAGTCTGGGATGTTATTGGTTATACCATTTATTAAGTCTAAAAATTAGTGTGTCTGCTACTTCGCTGATGACACTGGAAAAATATATGCATGCCTTTTAAATATCATCATTCAATGCTTTTTTTGTTATTGTACACTGAACATATTCAATGAAAGCATGCTAACCGCTTTTCAGTACTTTCAGTACTTTGTTTTTTTTTATATCTCATGAAAAACAGACGTGGGAATTTTTTTTAAAGATATAATTTCAAAACTAAATTTGTAGTCCACGATTTTTAACTTTAGTGTAATATCAAAACAAGAGGCGCAGAGGCCACATCTCTTACCTGAGCAAATCATCTAAAAAAACACAAATCAGATCAGAACTGAAAAGTTTACTATACTATCATTAATCATTGCTTTGAATATTTGAGAAAACGATTTTTAAAAAGATTTTTCCTATATATTTCCCATGTTAAACTTTGTTCATCCGGTGCCCCACCCTACCCCTGGGGGTCATGATTTTAATAAACTTGAATCCACACTATCTGAGGATGCTTCCACATGAGTTTCAATTTTCCTGACCCAGTGGTTCTTGAGAAGAAGGTTTTAAAAGATTTTTCCCCTTTTTTTCCTATGTAAAACATTGATCGGCCATTGTGGCCCCACCCTATCCATGGGTGTCATGATTTGAACAAACTTTAATTCACTACCTGAGGATGCTTCCATATGAGTTTCATCTTTCTTGGCCCAGTGATTTTGAGAAGAAGGGTTTTTTAAAAAAGCCATTAATTTTTCACTAATTCATAATTATCTCCCCTTAAGAGGGCATGGCCCTTCATTTGAACAAACTTGAATCCCCTCTACATAAGGATACTTTGTGGCAAGTTTTGGAAATTGGCCCAGTGGTTCTTGAGAAGAAGATGAAAATGTGAAAAGTTTAAACAACACAACATCGACAACAACAACAGACACGGACAAATTTTGATCAGAAAAGCTCATTGAGCCTTGGGGTGGTGATTTAATTATATTTTTCCTGCTTCTTTCTCTATTGTGTCTTGTACATTTTGACCCCGATAATTCATATAATGAAACGATGTCATCCTAAAAACAATGTGAAACTTCAAACCCAACAGTGATGCTGGTCTATTGCTTACGTAACACAACTAATCTAAGTGTTTCAGCACTATAAATAGAGCATATAATTTTATTAAATTTGTCTAATTCCTCGTCTTTGCTTTAATTACCACACTACATGAAATTTATGAATCCTACTGACGTTCGAGTTCTGAGGTTGAAGGAGCCATCTTTGATCATGTTATTGATCAAGTTCAAGCCTGGAAAACCTTCAAAAACCCCATTTTGTACCGTGGAAGTAGATTCCTCATGAATCTGCACTGGCACTGAAATCAATGCCATCATAACTTATCTAAATCTTGATGCTTTATCCTGTGTACTTGACAGCCATATTTGTGTTTTTAACTAAGTCAAAAATTTGGATAATTTTGATGTTTGTTTAATGTTTGACTGATTTCTAAAATGCAGTCAAAATGCAGTCAGGAATTGTTTTCTTTTTTTTTTTTTTTTGGGGGGGGGGGGGGGGGGGTAACTGCGGCGCTGAGAGAAATTGTATTTTATTATTTGAGGATAATAAAGGCCTGACGGCCTGAGAGGCCATGCATTGAGGGTATAAAACTTTTTTTTTTTGGAATATTCAACATCAATGTTAAGGGAATGAAATAATCCAGGAATAAGTATTAAAAAATAACTAACGTTTTTTTTAGGTTAAAAAAAATGAGCCATGGCTCTGAATTTTAGCCAATCGATCAGGAGAGGAAAAAAATTTTTTTAAAAAAGATATATCGGTTATAATTCATTGATATTTAAAATGAATCATAATTGATTCTAATTGTATTTTAATTCCTTTTTTTATTTTTATTCTTTGACTAATAGAGATGTTTCTGAATATGAATCGAATCCGAATCTGAAAATGAATCTGAAACGAATCTGAATTTAGGGGTTTTATCCCCATTTGAAAATAGATGTGACTCTTATTATACACTGAGAGTATGATTTCTGATGTTTTGTCTTTGATATATCAATAAATACGTTTAACCTGTATAAAACATTAATTAGTTGTGCATAGCCCCCCCCCCCACCCCAATCAACAAATATCAAATATCCTTCAAGAAATAAGTATTTGAATTTATTTGTATTCTATATAAATGTTACAAATTAATTGAAAATAAGAGTTTATCATGTTCGCTAGATTCATTTTTTTTTCTCGTTAGCTAATGAGTGTATTTGAAATGTCAACGGCGAATCAGGGATTTTGCTAAGGGATGAGACGAAGGGGGGATCGAGGCGTAGTCACAAACTTAAAAGTGGAGGGCTAAAATAAATTTGACAAGGAAAAAAAAAAATTTAAAGTTCCCAAACCCCAAAAACCTATTTCGTGAGGGGGGGGGGGGGCCCAACTTTTTCAAAGGCAAGTTACTTTCAATTCCAATTTTTTTCCACAATTCTTGATATAACTATACTAGAGTCAACAAGTGGGGAGGGG
>NW_026934863.1:0-61440 GCF_032062105.1 Saccostrea cuccullata
TTTCATAGTTAATGGTTGCCTTTTAATAAAGCAATAAACTTTTTATAAATCAAAGTTCACATTGATTATTGAACTCGACCGCCTATACGCTAAATATATGTGTCCAATATCTGGACTCTTATTTATGGCGCAATATTTTTTTTTTCTGGGGTGAAAAATAAACCAGTTTTGTGTTTTTTAAATTGTTTACCACATATTTCTCAGCTGAGAACGTGATGCAATCTTTCGTCAACATAATAAATGTCAAGGTTACCCTGTGGGTGTGTGAGAACAACGCAATTTGATTGGATGATTGGGACAACGCCAAATAACAGAACCACGTTGCTTATGGGCGACTAGTAAACAATTCAACAATTATAGTATTTCGAGATTAATCTGTAGGGCAAAGTACAATGCAAAAACAACAACTAAAAACAAAATAGCCAGAAAAATTGCATATTTAAGCATTTACATTAATTATTATTTATACTAAAGCGTACATATGATGTGTCAAAACAAGATATAGATAGTAAATATAGTGTTCATCAACGAGGATACGATTCATAATTAAGGAAATTTCAATCAGTAATGTGCTTCATATCTCAGTGTTGCATAAGACTATATAATAAGAGACCCTAAACAGAATCAAATCAATATTATTGTATTTCTCACAAACCAATGACACAAGAGAAAGTTTTAACGATTTTGAGTTCTTTTATATATTTCCACACGTCTCTCTCTAGAAGAGGCCTCGACGGGGAGTTTGTCACCACTTCTCGTTTTTTAGATAAATCATAAACAAAAGGACCATGGACCATAGCGCTCACATGAGTCATTGTGACTCTTCTCCATTCTCATTTGTTCTTCATCACACCCCCCCCCCCCCCCGTTTATTTCTATCTAAACCTTACACTGTAGATCTGGAAGATGCTTTACTATAAAAATGACTATCGGGACATTTTTAAAAATGTTCCTGGGGAGATTAATTTCCACACGCACACGATTGCATTTAAATTACTATATCCCCTCTGTTTCTGTTTCGGGGGATAATAATAAACGTATGATTTTTTGCCCAAATGTTCGATTTTCATATAGAAAAGGTTCAGACATCTTTTTATTAAACTTAACGAGAAGTACGAACACATATATTTCTGTAGGAAAGATAAAAAAAAAATTGGCTGAGAGACCTTCTATCTGTCTTCTCCACGTTCTCGGTGAAGGCAGATCAATTTATCAGTTTTTCAAAATAAAAGAAAGACAAAAAGGAATAGAAAAAAAATCTTTCTTTTACTGACATTTTGTTTTTTACCTTATGGGGAAAAATGTTGATGTACACTCTTAACGCACTTTAAATTTTTGTTCTCATTACGTTTTGTCCCAATTAAATTTGACGCACTTTGATTTTTTTTTTTAAAGTGCGTAGACGTTCAAATTGCGTAATTTTTTTGCCCCCCCCCCGAAAATGGAGGATATTAATTTCAGTCTGTCTGTCTGTCCATCCGTCTGCCTGAGACACTTTCGTTTCCACATTAAGTACAAAAAATGTTGAATGGTTTAAAAACGTATTTGTGTTGGGAAAGGTGGTGTACCACGCGCGATTGTGATAAAAACAAGATGACCTGTGAAACACTATGCCCCCGATGGTAACAAAATTCTGGAGTGGGCAAATATTACAGTTTTTCAAAATGTCAGGTCAAAGGTCACAGTTGAGGTCACATGATCAAATATTACTGTACCAGTGGAAAGGTCTTGTCATAATGAACACTGATGTCAAATATTAAAGCCTTGCCTTTGGGCTAGGTTAAAGTTGACAACAGATGGATAGAAAAACAGACAGACAGGACAAAAACAATATACCCCCGGGATCTTTCGATCCAGGGGCATAAAATCGTAAATGTTTGGAACACATGCCGTGACGGATATGTTTTCTGGTCCCAAGTTTATAAAATAACTCAATTTTCAAGGGAATCTAAGAAAAAAGACAGGTGTAACGTTGAATTTTGACCCGGGTTGAAAATTGACCCGGGGGTCATTTTTCAACGTTGAATACTGAGACCAAAGGTGTTGAATTTAGACCCTAATCCGTTGAAAACTGGGCCGGGTCGTGGAATTTTGATCATGAAACCGGTTCAAAATTCAACAGCATAAAAACACATATTTATGATTGGGTTTTCACTACTGTGACTTAATTCATAGGTATGAGGCCCCGTTTTGGTATTTACTGGAAAAAGTAATATCCCCTATTTGAATAAGTGATATCACCTGTTCCAATAGATGATATCACCTATTTAATTTGAATTTGTGGTGTCACCAGTTCGAAAAGGTGATATCACTTATTCGAATTGGTGATATCGCCTATTCGATTGGGTGATATCATCTTTTCCCGTCGCACACCTGTAGTTTATTTTTTGCTTAAAAATTAATGTATTTCACTTATATATCATGTAAACAACAAGAAAATCGTAGAAAACGCATGAAAACTGGGTAGTCCGAATTTTCTTGGTTCCAGTGGTAATCTATATATTATAGGGATCATTCATTAATGACTGTTGTAAGAAACTTAAATAGGTAATATCATCTTTTCGAATAGGTGATACCACTTATTCAAATAGGTGATAGCACCTATTTAGCACGAAAAGGTGATATCACGTTTTATTCTAAGCTCTCTGACTTGATCACATGATTAAGTATATAACAGCATAAAGACTTGAGTTATAATTATAGAATCTGAAATGCATATTGACTTCATGTTTTTTTTCTTGTGATCATATGCTATATTGCAGGAGTCCTTTTAGAAAATTTCATTAAAGTGAGTGACATCGATCCCCCCCTCCCTGCCTGGTTTTCTCATAGAACAAGTGTTAAAATGGAGATACTTTTTTGTAAAAACAGAAATAGTATTGATTTCTCAATTAAAGATAATATAGAATATGACTTGATGTTTCTGAAAAAAAAATACTACAACTTGTATTAATATTTTTTAATGTTCCGTAATTGATGAGACGTAACAATGCCTTGAAATCTTTAATTAGGATCTACATGTACTTTATATTAAAACATATTGGATATCTTTGTCAAAAATTAAATTAGCATTCTCAATAACTAAATCCTCTATAATTACTCCATCAATGTATAAAACGAAACACATTTATTTAATATTAAACAGCAACAGCTTAATTTATGCTGATCCCTAGTCTCGAAGTCTTGAAGAGAGAAAACTTGTGCCTTATTCCCAAAATTTTCAAATTTTGTTTTGTCAATTTATGTGATAAACGATTTATATTCGATAATAATGTGAACTTTACATTCCTATTTAATTGAGTTTACAACCAATTCTAGTTTAATTTGTCACATTTCCCAGAATGCAATCATGGCAAGTATTGAAAAAGAAAAAAAAAACATCGCATAGGAGATCATAGAGATAAAATTATGTAATAAGATGAGAAGTTTATCGAATAGGAATCGTATTTTTTCGAATAGAAATGGATGCTAGTATGTTTTCAAACAACAATTTCATTGCATATAAACCAAATAATTATCGAATAAAAAAGAATTATCGCATAGGAATGACAAAATTAGCGACTAGCAACCGATTGTTTTAAATATTAATGACATCGAAAAGGAAACGCAAAAATATGTAAATTTTATGATATATGAATCATATTGTCACATTTCCTGTAATTGGAATAGCAATTTATCGAATACAAATTACAAATAATGGAATAGAAATAACAAGTAATCAAATAGGAATCACATTCTGTAGAATAAGAATGTTTTAGAATAAGAATAATCTCATTCTCAAGGTTATGGTCCGAAAGTGATCAAGCCGAGACAGTCTACCGACAAATAAGTTAATTGTTACAGGGATTTCAACAATTTATTTAAAGTCAGCATTACTTACATGCTATGGTCGCTTTATTGCTCTTTTCACAAATATAACCTATCATTGGAATCATTTTGGTCGATGTGTTTCATTCTATTATTTAGGCTATAAATTTTGTTATTTTTATACTGAATTTGACTAGATGGGATGTTCCACCCACCTGATCAATATATATAGGGCTACTTTCTAGATTGCAGATTTTTAAGATTTTTGTTTTATGCCCTATTCGTTGTTTTGTAGTTATTTATGGATGCCATGGATTTTGGAAAGTATTGTCAAAAATAAAGTTGTCATGCTTGAAGATAACTAAAACCGTGCACTGTTCAAAATGTACATGTATACACGGGGTGATACTGTATGCTTATTTCTATTATTCTTGAAAAAGGAAAAGAATTGAAACCAAAATAAATAATAAGATACTGATAAATCCCGTAAAACAACTTCCCAGCTAAAAAAAATGTCCAAACTTTCAGGTGGGGTCAATATTCAACAGGGTCAATTTTCAACTTGTTGACGTCATCAGGTGTAAGAAAAAAAATATCAAGCTGTTGAAAAATGACCCCGGGTATAAATTCAACGACTTTTGGTCTCAATATTCAACGTTGAAAAATGACCCCGGTTCAATATTCAACGTTGAAAAATGACCCCCGGGTCAATTTTCAACTCGGGTCAATATTCAACGTTACACCGGCCTAAGAATCGGACAAGAGTGATACTATGTAAGTCAAGTTACGTTTTCGACGACCATTTTCTTACAATGAAAGGCATTGATCGAAGTGGTAATTTTTTTCGTTTGGATGGAAAGTTGGGTGTTTCTTATAGGATGTCAATTGTTACTTAATGACACGCCCATTTCTCTAGAAACTTGAAAGAAATTCGTCGTAATGCTTTAGGACACTCCACGCTTTGCGACTAGCAACACGAGATGCACTAAAATGGAACTTTGAAAAAAAATTAGAATAGAGAGTTAGAGACTCTCCGCTTCTTTAAAACACGAATTGCATCTAATATGTACATATTTATGAATAGAGTTACCAAAAAGACACGTTTTGGTCGAACACATGTTTACTCGTGTTTATTTAGAACGTCAATTTGATTGGCTATTATATTTATGGAAAACCTGTTCTACAGGTCCCTTTCTAAAGAAATGGGCATGTCATCATATGACAATCAGTGTTCTAAAACAGCTCAAAATGTTCCATTCGAACGGAAAAAAACACTTCATTGCAGTTCATTGTAGGTTAAGTTAAGTTACTTAGGTCTGAAATTTTCCTGTATGCGCTATTTTTGGCAAATGTTTGGTACACCATCTATACCCTGTGAAGTAATTGCACCGAAAATTCAATATGGCTGAAAAATGTCGAGATGATGGAATTTTTTTTCTGTATATGAGTTTTCTGTCAAGTATTTGATAGGTTGATTGTGATTGATTGTGTTTAGTAATTTAGTGGACCGTGTTTGTACGTTTTATGGAAATATTTTGTAAAACGAAAAATAGTGTCTTTCCACAAATTTTATTTAAAATAAACTTTGTTGTTATGACTACTTTAAAGTTTATTTTTTTTTAAAAAAATGTGGAAAGACAGTAGGCAAGTTTTTTGTGATAAATTCACTATATTTTAGACTATAGCTAGATATTAGTTGTTTTTTTTTTATGGATGGCTGTGATTTTGTATTGTAATAAATTCCTCATCTTTTCATAAAATGTTTTTGTTTTTAAATGGATTAAAAATATTGTTCACTATCGCAAGTTTTTTCTTCTTCAAAAATCTGCTGCAAATAGGACCCCTCGGATGCCCATATTGAATATGCTGTACACTACACGTTTTCACTTGATTATAAGGCGTAAATCTACTACATCGGGGGAGTACGGTGTAGACAAATCAAGTGCGACCACTATATAGGAGTCTTTAAGAAATGTATTCCCCTATTTAATGTTTGTAAGATTAAATAATTGCAGAGTCCAGTCGGGTCATTTTTTAAGTGGCTGAAACTACAGAATTCACATTTTATGCTGCATAGTAAGAATTGATTCAGCCAAATTAGAGAAGCTGAAATTAAAGAAGGATGCACAGTGAAGAAAAGATCCAATAACTATAGTAGCAGATCACTTGAGTAACCTTCAAATCTCCCTACGTGTTTGGCTGAAAATACAGTTTACATTACATTTACATTATCACTATAACCATATTACAGTTGTAACCTCTTAAAAATTGAATACTACTTGTCTAAAAATTATAAATATACATTTCAGTAAGAATTGAGTTAAAATGTGTATCATCTGGCGGTAATGATTCAATGTCATTTGTGATAATCTGCTGACTTGGGATGATTCTGTAAGTATATACAAGGTAGCGACCACTGCTTATCAAGTACATTTGTAACAGATCAAGATTGAATTAACTCTGGTACAAAGTCCAAGGTGACCAACACTGAGTCATTCTTCACATATCTCTTTTATTAAAATTTCTACGCATGACAATTTTATAAACCTTTGTGTCATGTGGAAACAAACACTTGATTCTCCAATAAATAGTACACATCACACAAGCATCAGTTGGAAGATATGCATTCTTCTAACACTACATTATATATACACAATTATATAATATTCATAACTTAATATTGAATGCAATAAAATTGTTAATGTAAAGTTCTTGAGACAAGTACAAGACTGACCATTTCTACCTTTTATAAAACACACAAAATCTTTCTTTAAAATTCACCCCTTTTCTTCTTTCTCAAATTTATTGTACCTTTGAATTATTGTTCATCAAAATCAGCATTAATGCATACTTACCCCCCCCCCCCCCTCCAACATTTCATAATACCTCTTATTTGACCCCCCTTTCAGGGGGATGTTAATTAGGGTCTGTCTGTGTGTAATACTTTTGTTTTTGGAAGAAGACTGTCAGCTTCTGCAATGGAATTTTACATCACAACTTACATCACAATTCCCTATGGCCTTGAGAAGACTATTGATTTTGATGTAAAAGGTCATATCAATGCATTCAGTAACACTTCATTTCTGTGCAATATCTTTAAAGGATTCGGAGCTTTTGCAATGAAATTCCAAATGATAACTTTAGTTTATTTGATCTTTCATTAATAAAGATTAATATCAAACTCTCTATGGTGTCAAGAAGAATCTTATCCAGTTTAAGGTCAACAGGTCAAAAGTCATAAATTCATACATTCTGTGACCTATGGTATAGTTTGAATTTATACACAATTATGAATAGATTATAAATCAAAATAAACACATAAAACATTGAGAACTTCTACAATCTGTACATCATTCACTTATGATCCAGACAAACCTTAAACACTTTTCATTCCCCTGGTAAACATAGGACTAGAACTACATGTATTTAATTTCATAATCATTAAGTTTAAATCATATCTAGCCACAGTTCCAGTGAGCAATGGTAAACCAGCAACCCAATGCAAACCACAATGAACCATGTCTGCAGCTTCAGCTGGCCAAGGCATCAAATGGCAACAAATTTTATAAGCGCTGCATTATGGGTTACCACCAGTTGTAGGCTAAACTAACAAGTTAAAAATAAGTCCAACTTGTGAATGAGTGGCACTTGAACTTCATGGATGAAATAAGTTTGACTAGACTCCAGTATGGACAGCAAGTCATGTTAGAACTAGCCAGTTTAAATCAGATCTGAATGGAGCTGTGTAACAGCTCTGGTTGGTGTTGAGTTCTGTAATAGTTATCACATTTATATTAGGTCTGACTGGAGTTCAGTCATCCCTCTGGTGAGTTGAATAATTGGTATCGAGTTTAAATCAGATCTGACTGGCTGTACTCAGTCATGAGTTTGTCATGGGTATCGAGTTCAGATCTGTTAGGAGCTCTGCCATGGTTGAGCACAGTCCTGAGTTCTGTAATGGTTACTGAGTTGAAATCAGATCTGTTAGCTGGGCTCAGTGCTAAATTCTGTAATGGTAGTCGAGTTTAAATCAGATCTGTAGCTGTGCTCAGTCCTGAGTTATGGAATGAGTATCGAGTTTAAATCAGATCTGATTGGAGCTCCGCCATGGCTCTGGTGAGTCGTTTCACCCTGTCCTCCATTGCTTTTTTATTGGCCTGCGTTTCCTGGAGAAGTTCCCTCATTTCATCCTCAACTGCTGCAATCTGAAAAATATTATTTTCGGTTTTTAAATTTGATATGTTCATAAAATGAGGCCAATTTGGCCACATTATTAAAATGTGTCACTTTGGTCCAGCTACTCTGCATAAGATTTTCCCCCCTGTGTACATGTGTTCCCATGTAAAATTTCAAATGCCTGTTGGTAACACACATGGGCCTATGATGGATACAAAAAGAATTAACACTACCAGAGGATGTTTCTATATAAATATTCACATACGTTTAGATTTGTCCAGTGGTTCTTAATATTTAGAGAATGTTTTAATAACAACATCCTATTTTTGCCCCTGCTTATCTTCCCTTTGAAATGGACTTGACCCTTTAAGTATAAGTCACATTATCCAACGATGGGGTATACGATGAGAAACCGATGCGTTTTTTGATGAAAATGGCGTGGTTGCCGGCCGGGCACCACTAGTGATCGGACGGTGACTGAGTCTTTTTTGCGAATCGGTGGGGTCATCGGTAGGAAATTATTCGTAGTTAAAATTCAGCGATGTCTCCAACGATGCCTCACATCGCTCCTCATTGGCAACCCATCATTAACACATCTTTCAAGGATCGGCCGATGTATGGCCGAGCATCGTCCAATATCCGTTGAATCTGAGGTCATCGGGGAGTTAAGTGGTGTTCAACAGATAACGACCGATCATCGGTCGATGTTCGACCAAACATTGGCCCGTAGTCGACCGATGTACGAACGATGTTCACCAATGTATGGGCGATGTAATATGCATCGGCCGATTATCCTGGAACATCGTTTTATGATTAGCAATGCATCGCTAGGCCTTTGTAAGTCCGGCCGGCAACCACGCCATTATTTCTCATAAAACGCATTGGTTGCCCATCGTATGCACATCGCTGGATAATGTGACTGATACTTTTGGGACTACTAGGCCGATGTGGACCGATGTTGGGGCATCGTTAACACCACGGATTACCACCGATTACCACCGGTCTACGGCTACCGGTCGGGAAATGTGACCTAGACATTAACAATTGAAAGTCCTCTTCACTGAGAGATGCTTTGTGACAACATTGGTTAATTCTTGAGAATGAAGTTGAAAATTTATGGGTGGCCAGACAGACAGACAAATATACTTCTGATGATAAGCTCATTTGAGCATTCAGCCCAGGTGAGCTAAAATACCTTAAATGTACTGAGGATCACCTGTTATCAAGTGGCATAGAAAAATACAATAAACGTGTCAAGGACAGAAGTAAGACAACAAAAATTTTTTATCTCCTACTCAAAAAATGTACATTGTATCCAAATAATGCACTTTACAACTTCTCTACAAATTATACATAAGTAAAACTGACATCATCAGTATATTTAGAATCCTAATTTGACAACAGTAACACATTTTACTTGTTATTCCTTTAAATACTGAACATTGTTCTTGAACTTCTTCCATAATAATGTCAAGTCAGAATAAAATCTCATCAGAGGACATTTACACTGAAAGTTATTTTGTAATTTTTGTTGCATTATACTAGTTATGAATATTTAACTAATGTGCATTTTGATCACATTTAAAAGACTATATACATGCACTATCTTTTGAAAACCAATATTTTATCACAGTTAGTAAGAACCTATTATGATACTGCCTTATGAAGATAGGAGATGCAAATTTGATCATTAATCCACAAGATTTATTGTATTGGGGGTGTTACAAGTAGTATATGTACAAATTAAAAAAATGAGTAGTCATTAATTAGCCCCAAGTTTCAAGCAACTGTCAGTATCATAAATTAAAAGAATGTGGAATAAGTGGAAATTTTAGCAAGATGCAAATTTAGCAATTTGTCCTTAAAAATTGGTATGTTATTTTTAGAGAGATGAATTCTAGGGTTTTAAAATGCCTACTACTAAAGAAACTATTACAAATAAAACATAATTAATTTTTAGCGGTATTCAATTTTAGTGATTTCAGCATCCTCGCTTATAAAGCTAAAATAAAATCCTCGCTAAATATTCTGCTTATATGGTACAGCTGTGTATACTATAAAAGTTTACCTATGGATGACTTGATTTGTTTCATGTGTGAAACTGTTAATACCTAGCTTTTAATATTTGTAGTTCTTTGATTTACAGAAATGACACAATCCCTGAAAACCCTCAACCACATCATGGGCTGAAAAAGTTCAGATTAAGTTTAATGACTTGGTGGGATTCATTGTCATATCAGGAGTCCTGGTCAAGTGGACCTGTAACATGCCTGTTATAGAAACTCCCAGCTCACATCACTCAATGACTTATTAACACCAGGGCTATTTCAATCAGCTGGCTATTTTAATCAGCTGTTAAGTACCTTGTGTGATGACACAGAGGCATGCAGTCAGTACTACAACAGGAAAGTACCATGTACCGCTTGTCATTATAATGCAGTGAACTGACTAAATCAATCAGCAAATATGCTGAAAAATACTCGTCAATGTCAAGTACACACATAATGAACTGTAATTAATAAAAATCAGAACTGTAATTGAACTAATGAACATTTGTGAATATATTGTGATTTGGGTGTACAAATAAAATTCTAAGCAATAAAAGCTTATACTTCATTGTGCACTAGTGAAGACTTGATTGCACAATACAGAAAATAGCATGCATGAAAAGAACCAGTGATGTGTATTAATATACACCACATTCAGGACAAAACCACAAAAATATATAGAAGGAAGTGTTTTAAATATTATTCCATTCAAGGACAAATACATTTATCAACACTGAGTGCACAGTAAAGTGCCCCCCTGAAAGCTCTCCGATTTCTTTGAAATGGTTATGATGTTCATTGTCCTTTAAAATCTCACAATTTTCTACCTTTTTTATTTTTTGAAAGGAATTAATCACCTGACAAGTAAAATTGATGCAATTTAAACATGTTAAAAATCTCAAACTATAACATATTTATTCTGCCACTTCCTTTTAAAAACATAACACATTTTGATTTCTTTGACTATTTTAGCAAAATTATTTATTTTTACAATAGTAGGAAATGCCAGTTGGTTGGGTACAAATGTACTATTGAATACAAAGCAAGATTGATCACTGTGAAACTTAAAAGGGCAGAAAAGAAAATCTTGAAGTGACTTGCTAAACACTTGCTGAACCAGCCATATAAATTTTTGAGAGCTAATCCGCATACTGTAAGATCACATTTTTTCATGGGGTCAAATTTTCATGGTTTGAGGAAAAACACTTGGTTATATTGTTGGGATTTGATTTCGTGTATGAAGACTTGTTGAGTAGTTATGTATGGAACATTTAACATTTAGTGGTGGAAATGAATTCGTTCTCTTCTTGCCTTCAAAACCACAGGTACTTGTGGACAGGACCCCCCCCCCCCCCCCCTTCCGATATTCAACCCCGGGGCTTATTATTTTTTTTTTTTCCAAAAATTATATTTATTACACTTATTCATCATATGTACAATATGAAAAAATCGTCAAAACGCCAAAACAATCGCTCCACAAAAAAAATACCTCACTATACATTATAAGGGAGAAAGGTATGCCACTCCGGTTTGACATTTCCCTAAGTAAAAGCAACGGAAGTGCATAGAGAATGTATGATAAAACCCGAGAGAGATTACTACGTCAGTCCAAAACTCTCTCGGACGTTATCCTAATAAGTGATACATTCTCTATGCACTTCCGTTGCGATTACCTAGGGAAATTTCAACGTTCTGACTAGAAAACTGTTTAAGGAGATAATCAGATATTGTGGGATTTTTACGAGATGCAGAGTTAATCCGATAGCATGCACTAAGACAGAAATATATGTAGAGACGATGTGAATTGACATTTTAGGTTGAAATAAATTAAATACATGGTGTTAATCCCAGAAAGACTGGTGGGGGTACAACGTAAACAAATCGAAGTGGCATACCTCTCTCCTTTATATAATGTATAGTGGGGTATTTTTTGTGGAGCGATTGTTTTTGGGTTTTGACGATTTTTTCATATTGTACACATGATGAATAAGTGAAATAAATATAATTTTTGAAAAAAATTGTCCAATAAGCCCCGAGGTTGAATATCGGGGGGGGGGGGGGGGGGGGGGGGGGTCCTGTCCACAAGTACCTGTGTTCAAAACATTGAAAATTAAACCCCCAAGAAAATTTGTATTATCACAGTATGTCAAATTTTTCATCATATTTTTCACTAAGCAGACTCTTCTCTTAAAATTTTCATTGTAAATCTTTACTTTTTTAAAGCTTAAAAAATAAATACTCTATACTTTCCTTATTTAACAATCTTCTATTTGGAGTTCAATTCTTGCTATACATTGTCCTTTTGGCATAATGATTGTTGAGTTATTCGATTGTCAATACTCTAAACAATGTTATGACCTGAATATCTGTTAAATTTAGAGCTTCCTTGACTCTCCCGCACAAGAGTGGTACATGTAATACGTTAGATAGGTACTTATAATATTACATATTAAGTCTATCTCTAACTAAAAATTCTGCTTGGATGATTAATTTGAATTTCTTACCCTTTCAATGGCTGATTAATTTGAATTTCTTACCCTTTGATTGGCTGATTAATTTGAATTTCTTACCCTTTGATTGGCTGATTAATTTGAATTTCTTACCCTTTGATTGGCTGATTAATTTGAATTTCTTACCCTTTGATTGGCTGATTAATTTGAATTTCCTACCCTTTGATTGACTGATTCATTTGAATTTCCTACACTTTGATTGGCTGATTAATTTGAATTTCTTACCCTTTGATTGGCCTGTTCTAGTTCCATTTGTTTTTCCTCCTCTAGTTGAGCCATGTCCTCTCTGTGTTTCATTTCTTTACTCTCCAGCTGATGTCTGAAGGCATCATCCACTGTCTTTAGCTTCTCTATGGCAATGCTGGAAAATAAGTAACACTTCAGAGAATGCCAATTAATAAATAGTATTGTATTACAGAAAAAAATTGGCTAAGAAGAACTCACTTATGACAAAAACTTAGTTTTCAAATCTTGTAGAAGAAATTTTAGTAAATGTATCTTGTACTGAAAAAGAAATTCTTGGTAAAAATATACCAAAAATTAAGTATGTGTACTTGGCTGCCTGTATTGCCCTGTTACCACTACATACTTGTCTGCCTGTATTGCCGTGTTACCACTACTTACTTGGCTGCCTGTATTGCCCTGTTAACACTAAGTACTTGGCTGCCTGTATTACCCTGTTAACACTACATACTTGGCTGCCTGTATTGCCTTATTAACACTACTTACTTGACTGCCTGTTTTGCCTTATTAACACTACTTACTTGGCTGCCTGTATTGCCCTGTTAACACTACTTATTTGGCTGCCTGTATTGCCTTATTAACACTTTGTACTTGTCTGCCTGTATTGCCCTGTTAACACTACTTACTTGGCTGCTTGTATTGCCCTGTTAACACTTATTTAGCTGCCTGTAGGACTTAACACTTACTTGGCTGCCTGTATTGCCCTGTTAACACTACGTACTTGGCTGCCAGTATTGCCTTGTTAACACTTACTTGGCTGCCTGTATTACCCTGTTAACACTACGTACTTGGCTGCCTGTATTGCCCTGTTAACACTTACTTATTTGGCCGGTATTGCCCTGTTAACACTACGTACTTTGCTGCCTGTATTGTCCTGTTAACACTACTTACTTGGCAACCTGTATTGCCCTGTTAACACTACTTACTTGGCTGCCTGTATTGCCCTGTTAACACTTACTTAGCTGCCTGTATTGCCTTGTTAACACTTACTTGGCTGCCTGTATTGCCTTGTTAACACTTACTTGGCTGCCTGTATAGCCTTGTTAACACTTACTTGGCAGCCTGTATTGCCCTGTCTACACTATTTACTTGGCTGCCTGTATTGCCTTGTTAACACTTACTTGGCTGCCTGTATTACCCTGTTAACACTACTTACTTGGCTGCCTGTATTGCCTTGTTAACACTACTTACTTGGCTGCCTGTATTGCCCTGTTAACACTACTTACTTGGCTGCCTGTATTGCCCTGTTAACACTTACTTGGCTGCCTGTATTGCCCTGTTAACACTTACTTGGCTGCCTGTTTTGCCCTGTTAACACTACTTACTTGGCTGCCTGTATTGCCTTGTCCCTTTCCTCTGTCAGCTTCCTCTCCTTGCTTTCCCAGTTGTCCCTCATCTCAGTCACCTGTTTCTCCAACTGACCAATCAGCTGAGACTTCTCCTTCCATTTATTGTTAAGAATGCTGGGATAATAATAAACAAAACATTTTATCAGATTGTTTTCACACTTCCACAATTTAAAAAAAAATATTCGAATAAGATAAACAAGAGGCCCATGGGCCACATCGCTCACCTGAGCACTGTGGCTAGGAAAAAGTAGAAACCGGTTTATTATTGAAAAGTTTAAATCCAAAAGTAGTCCCTTGACCAATCATGGTTTTGCTATTCTTGAGAAGATGATTTTTAAAGAATTTTCCTATATATTTCTATGTAAAACTTTGGTCGGACATTGTGGCCCTGCCCTACCCCCGGGGGTCATAATTTGAACAAACTTGAATCTACACTACCTGACAATGCTTCCATATAAATATGATCAATTATGGCTTTGTTATTCTTGAGAAGAAGATTTTTAAAGAATTTTCCTATATATTTCTATGTAAAACTTTGGTCGGCCATTGTGGCCCCGCCCTACCCCTGGGGTCATGATTTGAACAAATTTGAATCTACACTACCTGACGATGCTTCCATATAAATATGATTAATTATGGCTTTGCTATTCTTGAGATGAAGATTTTTAAAGAATTTTCCTATTTAATTCTATGTAAAACTTTGGTGGGCCATTGTGGCCCCGCCCTACCCCCGGGGTTCATGATTTGAACAAACTTGAATCTACACTACCTGAGGATGTTTCCCCATAAGTTTCATCTTTCCTGGCACAGTGGTTCTTTAGAAGAAGATTTTTAAAACATACCACCAAATTTTCATTAATTCCCAATTATCTCCCCTTGAATGAGGGCGTGGCCCTTCATTTGAACAAACTTGAATCCCCTTCACCCAAGGATACTTTGTGGCAAGTTTGGTTGAAATTGGCACAGTGGTTCTTGAGAAGAAGTCGAAAATGTGAAAAGTTTACAGACGGACAGACAGACAGACAGACGACGGACAAAATGTGATCAGAAAAGCTCACTTGAGCCTTCGGCTCAGGTGAGCTAAAAAGTTCATATCGATTTGATAACCTTATTTTCAAGAAACACAAGTAAACGGGCAATTATTCAGCATGTAAATCCCAGTTAAACACTATCTAGACCTATACAGTATATAAACCAGTACCTGTGAGCCTTTTTTGAATCCTCCAGTTCTGCTTTCAGATCCACAGTTTCTTGTTTCAGCTCTTGCTTACGTTCCCTTAATCTCTCCAAAGTTTCCTGAAGATAAACAAGAAAACAAAAATAAGCAAAAATATCATTTCTTGTTATTACCTATACCTACGAAAGTCTTCTGGTAATTATCTAAATCTCTATACAAGCTTTACTTTATCAAATTTTCCAGAACTTTATGTTACAAGTTACATTTTATTTAAAGGGCATGTCTGAGCTGTACATTACCTGAGCCATTAATTACCTGTGTACACCTGAGCTGTACATTACCTGTGTTTACCTGAGCTGTACATTACCTGTGTACACCTGAGCTGTACTTTACCAGTGTACACCTGAGCTGTACTTTACCTGTGTACACCTGAGCTGTACATTACTTGTGTACATCTGAGCTGTACATTACCTGTATACACCTGAGTTGTATATTACCTGTATATACCTGAGCTGTACATTACCTGATTTTCCTGCATGGTTGCCCTTTCCTCTGACAGTTGTTCCTCTAGATTCCTCTGTGTTTTCAGGGCTTCTTCACGAGTTCTCTTTATCTCCTCGTCTCTCTCCATAACAGCCTGTCAAGTCATATATTAACTCAGATTTATAAAAACTCCAAAATATTTGTTTACCGTAATTTACGGAATATAGGTCGATACTTTTTTTCTCAGAACCGCTGGGGTCGACCAATATTCAGAATTCGACCTATTTAAGGCTCAAGTTTACGAAAAATGCCCCCAAATCAGTAAAATTTACGTCAATTTCAAAGCAAATCTGTGCCCCTTTCGTAACTTTTTTGATTATTTTTCGCAAAAAAAAAAATAATGCCCCGGTAAACAATAACATATTTAATCTAAAACTTTCTTACAAAATAAATTCCATTAATTATCCGTTGGTGAGAAAGGAAAACAACATTGCTTCACCTATTAAATAATTCCTCAACGTATTATCCATTAACATCATGCGGTATCCATCTTGTGAAGCTAGGAAGTTGCGATCATGTACTAAAAGTAAAACCGCAACCGTATCAAAATTTAAAATACAGAAAATTTTCACGATCACAACTATAGTGTTTTTACCATTTATTAGAAGCGATAAATTGAAATAGTATATTAAATATTTTTTATTGTCTTATGTTTATTTAAATAAAAAAATAAGTGAAATAATTTGTTGCTATTATTAAAAGCTTCGTACACAAGAAGTACATTGAACTACCGGTATACAAAGATTGGCTTCTAACAGAATTTTAATTGTCTGACAGATAAAGGGATTTACACTGTGTACGCAAAGGTGTTAAATAACACCTGTGTTATTTAATTAATTGCCTGCAGGGCATGATTAAGAAACCCACGTGCCATTATAGGGTATTAGTGTTACACTTCATTGAACAAACAAAGCCGTGAAATTCGTGTTGACAGTCAAATTGTGAATATACTCCCAATTAAATTTATAAATTAAACTTATAGAGTGTTAATATGATTTCAATTCTTTACTGTTGCTTGATATATACATTCAATGGTCATTTGCGTCATTTAGCCAATCCCTGGAGTAGAAAAATAACAATGGCGGACATCGAAGTAATTGTCGTCCACCGGTAAATACTGTCTGAATAAAATTTATTAGGAATGTGTCCAAGTTATTCTGAAATCGGAATTGCTATTCATTGGTCTCGGGTATTTCCCGAATTATAGCTGTAAAAAAAATAACGTATTTACGTGTTATTTATGCCTCTGATTTAACAACAGTGTGAAACTATGGAGGCATTGATTGATTGAACACGCAAGTTGGAGAAAAATAAGTAGTAACTGTAACACAATTCAAAGAAGTTTAACTACATTTTATTAAAAACTTTATTTAAATGCTGTACTCATTAAAATACCTGTTTATTTTCTTGATACGATCATGTCACGGAATATCCCCGGTAATGTTAGGGTTTTACCTGTTCTAATACGTTGTATCTGCGTAAGAATCGTTAGAAAACGGGAAAGAAAGCCTCGTCCTATATAGTAAGTTCGCCCTATCTTAGGATTTTTCAAAAATTAAGGCTGAAAATGAGCCTTTCGACCTATATACCCCATCGACCTATAATCCCAAAATTACGGTATATTAAATTTTAAAAAATGCCTGAAAAATATGGACTTGGATGCATACTTAATTCTGCAGGGTATATTACAGATTAATTTCCTAAATTTGAGCAGGAGTTCATTCTTTTAGGCAGTTCTCAGATGCAAATTTCTTTATTTTTTTATAACTTGGATCAATAGCATCTTCCATTGACCCCGCTACTTGTGTGTACTTGACAGATTCTCACCTCCTTCAGTTTCCTGATGGTCTCAGTCTGATCCTCCAACATTTTAGTTTTTATCTTTAAGGCATCAGTCTCCCTCTAAATATCAAAGTCAAATAGTTACAATTTACGTGTAGAGAAAATATCAGGAAATATGTCTCAAAAATTATTTACTGAACAAAATAAATAAAAGGGTGCCTTGTGCTGTATTTCATAAAACATCTTATCAATAAAGGAAGAATTCTGGTCTAGTTTTTGACTAAATGAAATATTCAAAGTGTGTGTCTCTAACATTTATATGCCAGAGATTTAAAGGGTTCTATTTTTTCCTTCCTTCTCACTGTAAAACTTAGATCAAAAATAAGCTGGTCTAAGCTTTATAGCCCCCAGGCCAGTTTGGGAATTTTTCACGCAAATAAAGACGTCACAATTTACCGAAGAAAGGCTTCAAACCTAGACCTTACTTGGCACTCAATGCCATTGAGCAGCGAGGTAACACTAAACGTGACATCAGTCCTCTGTTTTAAGGTCTCATCCGAATTACTTACAACTTTTACTTTAAGAGCACCGAGTGCTGACGATGAAACAGTTGCTATTTTTCCGACTTATATGTATCACTTTTTTCCTACCTTAAGAAAGTGTAATTTAAGCTTACTCTATTTAATAGACATTTATTTCCATAAGTTTAATTGACGTTATATCTTACCCTCTAAAACAGGAATACATGTACTAGCGATACAGATTTCATCCTCAGTACAGGTAGGATTCAGACAGTTGCCCACAAAATGCTAAAATTAAAAAAAAACTTAGAGTTACAATTAATTAAATATAATTAAATTCAGTCTTATGTAAATGTTAACATCTCCTTCTTACCATTGGAAAATTATTCCGTTGGACATGAAAGGTTGGGCCTTTAGTCATTAGACTACTGTTATTCTTGAGGACAAATCTTGTGTTTAGCCGGCATGTCTTTTCTTCTTGTATCCAATCCACTGAGCGACACAACTGAAACTTGGAACAAACCATCATACACATTGCAATGTCAGCATTTGTCAAAGGGTTAAAACCTGGAAGTGAGGAATTTTTAAAATTGCTAATTAGCAGAGTTTTTGGGTCGAATGGATCGGAGCACTGAGTGTAGCATGTCTGTAACAAAGCAAGAAATTGTCCAATACGGTATAAACTGATCATCCTCAAAGAATTATAAATATTAAAGATATTTATAATTTCAAATTTATTTTGGGTAGTTTCCTTTTTTTCTGAAATATAAACAGCAGTCCTTAAGGTATGCCTTTATCAGATTGATGAATACCCACATGATAGTTTATATTTAGTATTGCTAAATAATCAAAACACTTGTATTTATTAAAATTTCAAAAGCTTTGAGTGAATTGGAAAAAAAATTCCAATTATGTTTATAAAACATTCATGAAAAATCGAAACATCAATTTGTTTTTATCTTTGTGTTCATCAAAATTAGTGAAAATAGGTTTTTTTTATTCCTTGGTCTTATTTCAGGTTTAATGCTATAAAATGCCATCTCTCGAGAGGTGACCCATTAACATATATTCTCTGTAAGCAGCAAATCATTTTCTAAAGAGTTTGGAACGACATCCCTCTGATTTTCATGAAATTCGCATGACAATTGCATTTTGGTACAAAACCTGTTTGCAATGGAATTGAATCCATTCATTTTTGACGAAATAAATACATGAAAATTGAAGAAATGTAAAATATTTTTTATCTTTAAATCAATGAACTCAAACATAAATGTGTTAACTTTTAAGATTCCATGACTAAAATATGATTTGTTTTTCATAGTGCTTTAAGTGTTTCCAAGTGCACACTTTGAAATTTTTTTTCAAAGTTTGCAATGGAATTTGAATGAAAAAAATTTTAAATTTGGCCATTTTTCCCAATTTTGCACTGTGAAAAAAATTTTTCAAATACATGAAAATTGCCCAAAAAAAGAAATTTGTAAAAAAATATTTTTTATCTTTAAATCATGTAAAAGTGAATTAAATATAGGAAAGACATAAATAACTAATATATTGTAAAAATTTTAGAAAAGCAAAGAAAATATAGTTTATATTGTAGCATTGCTAAATAATCAAAAACTTTTAAAATTTCATGAACTAAAATACAATTAATTTTATTTTTCAAAGTGCAATATATTTTTATCTTTGTGTTTCCAATTAGTGAAAATAATATATTGTTTTATTTCAGGTTTAATCTATAAAACGCATCTTTGAAAATTTTATTTCAAGCAGCAAATCATTTTCTAAAGAGTTTGGAACGACATCCCTATGATTTTCATGAAATTCGCATGACAATTGCATTTTGAAAAAAAGGTTTCAAAGTGCACCTGTTTGCAATGGAATTGAATCCATTAAATTTGGCCATTTTTGACGAAATAAATACATGAAAATTGAAGAAAAAAAATTTTTTTCAAAGTGCATGTTGCCAAACATAAATTAGCTTCATTAACTTTCGGAGACTAAAATACAAATTAAGTGTTTCCATTGTAAAATATAAAATGTGAAAATTTTTTTCTCTTTTGGTATTTAACAAAAAAAACGTTATGTTTTTGCATCTGAAAAAAATTTTTTTTATCTTTATTTAAAGCCCAAAAAAATGAAAAACTTTATGTTTTTGCATCATTTTTTATCTTTATTTGATAACTTTACCATATGTAAATTAAATATAGGAAAGATATAAAAGTAACTAATATATTCTAAAAATTTTAGAAAAGCAAAGAAAATTCGGATAGTTTATATTGTAGCATTGCTAAATAATCAAAACACTTTTATTTATTAAAATTTCAAAAGCCTAGAGTGAACTGGAAAGAAATACAATTAATTTTATAAAACATTCATGAAAAATCGAAACATCAATATATTTTTATCTTTGTGTTTATCTCAATTAGTGAAAATAGATTTTTTGATTCTTGGTTTTATTTCAGGTTTAATACTATAAAACGCCATCTCTTGAGAGGTGACACATTAATATATATTCTCTTAAGCACCAATCATTTACTTAAGGGCTTGGAAACGACATCTCTCCGATTTTCATAGATTTTGCATGACAAGTACATAACCAAAAGTTGCACACATGCACCTGTTTGCAATGGAAATGAATTAAATATGGTCATTTCTGACCAAATGAAAACATAAATATTGAAGAAAAGAAAAAATATTTTTTTTATCTCTCTGTAGTGAACTCAAACATAAATCATTGTATCATAAGAAAGCAAAAACTTTAAAGATATACATAGCGTATATATTTATTTCAGAATGAACCCCACTCTAAGAAAAAGGTCCTGAAAATGATATAGTTTTTGAGCCTGTGAAAAATAAGATTTTTTTTTTTGAGAATTTTAATGAAATTTCTTAAACTTTCAGTGTGATTTAATACGTCGTGATTAGTAATGTTTTCTTATTTTGAAAACAAAAATGGAGTGGGATCTCAATGCTATTTTTATGTATCTATAAAGAGACATACTCCAGTATTTCAGAAAAATCTGCTTTATCAAATTTAAGCAGAGCTTAAGATGCAATTGCAAGGTTATAATGATAATTAACACTTCTGTCACCAGTAATCTTACTGAAAAGAGCTTCTATACCAAAACTTGGGTAAATCTGAATTGCAAATTTTCTAATGTTATCTACGGAATAGAATGCACTTTATGTGGACACGTTTATGATGGTGAAACAAAGGGATCACTGAAGGTAGGATTCTTCTCTAGTTTCTGACTGACTAGATGAATTATTCAAAGTCCATTTGCTTAAATGTTTTAAACATGTATATTAAGGTGTAAGGAATTTTAAAGACGATATTTTTCTTTCCTCATAACAATTGTACAACTTAAAAAAGAAACGGTATACCGCATTGAAAACTAGCAGGGACTATATTTTTGTGAAATGGCGGAGTATGAACTTTTCTGTCTTGACAGAAAGACTTGATGAAATTTTCAATTGTAAGTTTAATTAATAATATGGTACAAAAGTTCTTAAATTTATTAAATGAATAAAATTTTTCAAACAAACTATTATCATATTTTTATAAGCTTCCAATCTGAGTACGAATTAAAGCCAAAAACTAGTAAAAGCATTTTTTTTTTCTCTCTAAGTAAACAATCAAAACGTTTTTTAATTTTTGTATCGTTTTGTATCTTTTTTAAATAACTTTACCATATGTAAAAGTGAAATTTAAATATAGGAGGGATATACAAAAATATATTCTTTAAAAAATTTGAAAAAGAAGAGAAAATTCGAATGTAGTCAATATCCATTTAGTTTAATTACTTACATGTATGTCAGTTTTGTATTACTATCTTATTCGCCCTTTATGGTAGTATCTTGTTATATAAAAAAGAATAATATTCAATCTTTTGAAATACAACGAATTGATTAATTGGCAACAATATGCTTTACTATTATCATCCAGGAAAAAGGTAGTGACCTTGACCTGACATTGACTCCAATATAAACCGGTCAAATTTAATCTTACTGATACCATTATTTAGATAAATTGTCTTATTAATTCTGTGATATTTTCAAATTATTTAAATACAAAAAATATGAGAAGAATCCAAACTTGACTAGAGCCGAGTTTATTGCAAAGCAACGGGTAGATCTTCCGTTTGAGCTGCGGGTAGGAAAAAATGACCTTGAGTCAAGACCTTGCCATATTTTAAGGTCTATTTAAGCAATCTTACAGGATATATCAACTGAAATGTTTCTCTCTGTAGTAAAAAGACGATAAAGGAATGCACAAGGGTTGTTCGAAAAGTTTGTGGTCTAGCACCATAAAAGTAAAACCAATCAAGATATATCAATGAATTCCTTTAACGTTTAATTGGCATCATCTTTGTTTTATTTATATGATAACTTATATATCACTAGTTATCTTTTTTGACAAATTGTTGATGTTTTCAAAGCAATGATATGTACAGACGGCTTAACCTCGAAAATTACATTTTTTTTCTACCTAAGTGCAACTGAGAAAAAAAAATATATCATATGAGAATTTGTCATCCAAAAATGACGTTAATTCACCTATGCGATATAACAGTATTACACCATTAAATTTGCAATGTTAGCCGCATTATGTTATTTATGTTAGTTATATGAAATTTCATTGCAAATTTTGTATGAAATGCAGAAACAATGAGGTATAATGACGTCAGAAGGGAGGAGGTCTTTTTCTAAAATGCTATAAAGTTTCATCCCCTGAAAAACTGACATAGACCGAGGAAATATTTAAATGGGCCATTGAAAAATAAAATGCATTCAAAGAACCTGTTTTTAAATACTAAAAAGAATAAGAGAGACGAGAAATGTAAATTTGTAGTAAGGGTTTTCAAAGTTTATCATCTAGTAAGTGACGTTGATCGTGCGTGATAAATGTGGAAGGCCGATAAGCAAATATGCTGTTATAATTAAGTTAGAATCTTTCACCATGTATAGATCTATTTAGAATATCATAAGCATTGAAGTCAGCTATACATGTAATATTAAAATTACAGAAACAAGACGAGTTTGAGTTTTTACTTAAATCCAAGGAATCTCATTAAGAGAGAATCTCATAAGTGTATGAGGTAGAGAATGTGGATATTGAGAAACAATGACGTCATGTAACTAAATGGCGACTGCGCCGGGTGAACAAATAATGTCATTTTATTTTATGATAACTTGGAAACAATTAAAGGTATCAAGCTAAAAATTCATAGTTTTGAACCGTAATTTATTTAAGTTATTTAAAGACAATGCAATTTCCAGAGACATATATTTTTTATAGGTTTTTCATGTCTCAGATTTTTCTTTCTATTGATTTACCGGTTTGCATATGCCTGTGTGTAAACAACACTTCATAAACGCTGTCCATTGATATACGATTAGAGTAAACGAAACAACCCCCGGTAATCCATTTCTTATGGAAAACTGAAAATATATAGATCAACACCTTAGTATTTACTTGTTACCTGTGTAATTACAATGTTACAAACCGTGGCGATGACTGATCAGGAGTTCTTCATCTTTTTCACTTCTTTTCATTATTTATAAGTCGTTCAATATTAGTATTTTCACCGTTTTAATCTATCCTTTTATAAATTCGGTTTGATCTTTATTTTTAATTGATAGACAAAGTTTTCATACTCCGATGATTCACATTTCGCCTTTGAGGTTTATTAGTCTTTGTTAATACATCTATGTTTTCATCTGCGATATTAGTAATATGTCCTTTACAAAATATGCACGTTTATAGTTGCGAGGATGTAAATGAAAGCAAACTTAATTACAAATACTTTCAATTTCTTTAGGAAAAATGTATTTAATTACATTACATTTACTTATTTCAATTATCCAATCACTGCATAAAATATATTGAGATCATGAACTGTCTAATGGTGTCCAATTGAAAGATTTATATTAGTATATATGACATATAATTATCCTTTGTAAACAAAAACATGACTCGGGCCTTGTTTATATATCAAAGGTTTAATAATGATTATCATTAAGTATTTGCAAATATTTAAAAAATGAGAAATAAATTTGAAAATGTTCAGCTTAAATTGTCTCCATGTACCTTGCAGCTCAAAAGTCCATTAAACAATTCAAAGGACTGTATTCGGAAATGGTCATTATTTGCAAATGACCAATGACCAGGTAGGTAAATTTACGAGTTCCATTTTTATTGAAAAAGCAGCTGACAATGACATCAAAAAGCCTGGACTTTAATTTATGATTTTGCACAAATTTTGCTTCATATGAATACAAAAATAGGTCTGCTAATAACGGAGCGCAAATGGTACCATTGGGATTTCCTATAGATTGTTAGAATACCTGGTCTCAAAAAACCACATAGATATTGTCAATCAGAAACTCAAGCAGCTTTTTGATGTCAACTTCAGAGTACTTGTTTGTGTAATCAGAATGAGTTTTAACAAAACAATTTTGCAAATAACCATTGACCAGGTAAATAAATTTGAGTTCCATTTTTATTGAAAAAGCAGCAGTCAATGATATCAAAAAGCACGTATTTTAATTTTTCGTTGGAAATGGTTTTGTATAAAGCTGAAGTCTTAATCTTTTAAGCTGTTGATTTTGGTAAAATCTTGTGATTTCAAATTGTCCAAAAGTTCTTTGGAATTTTTGAGTATCCACATCTGATTCAAACCACTTCTTGAATATGTTACTCAGTACTCTTGAAGTTTTTCATTCACTACTCTCAAAATCTTAGTGAGGTGTAACAAAAGAGGCTTGGTTGAACATTTACTTAAACCCGCAATGAATCTTTGTTTGTAAGGATTTTAATGAAATTTAGGAATCCAATATATATAGGGTATTTGAAATTCATTTTGATTATAACCAAACGTTGGCCAAACTTTTAGAGTCAAATTATTTCCAAGCTTGCATCGCTAAAGTTTAAGTCTACGAGTTCTTGTTTTCAATGCCTAAAAGAGATCCAGAGAGAAAAGGGATGTACAGTTAATTTCGATTTGTAGGTAAGGTGTGAAAAATCATTCAGTTCAAAAATGACGTTAAAAATGCCGGGATATACTGGCTCAATCAAGCGAGGATCTCTGCCAGTGTAGAAATCTATTTACCATATTATATACATTGAAAGTTTTTGTTCAAGACATTCTTAAGTTATAAACAAAACGGGTTGAAGTCCTTACTCAGCTCTTGATAGCCTCAGTCCACGAACTTTCTGATAACTCCTCGCACGTCCATAATAATTATTGTTATACTGGTAGAGAATAAAATTTCAATATAATTAAGTCTATAAAAATGTATAATTATTCTTTTTTCTTAATACACGTAAAGAGACAAACAAAAACTTTGTTTTTCAATTTACTACGGGTGGTGCCGTTCGCGGTAGCTCAGTCGGTAGAGCGCTCGCTCCGTGATCGGGAGATCGTGAGTTCGTATTTCGGCCGCGACTGACCTAGTCGTTAAAATGGGTAGCAACTGTTCCTTCGCCATGCGCTCGGCACTTTGAAGTGAAAGTTGCGGGTCCTTCGGATGAGACCTTAAAAACCGAGGCCCCGTGTCAGCGGCAGACGTTGGCACGATAAAGATCCCTCACTGCTCAATGGCCCTCAGTGCCGAGTAAAGGTCAAAATTTGAAGCCCTTCACTGGCATACGGTGACGTCTCCATATGAGTGAAAAATTCTCGAGAGGGACGTTAAACAATATACAATCAATCAATCAATCAATACTACGGGTGGTGAATATAAAGTACTAAAAATTAGATATCCTTTGAAACAACAATACGTAATTAATATTCTATATATTAAAAACTAAAATACAGTTGTGCAACGTTCTAAGAGAGAGTTTTTTTTTTATTATTTACATTTTCCCAGATAACAAGACTATGTTGGGCCAACATTGGCAAAAGGTTGTATGGTTGGCGTTGGGGGAACAACGTTGGGCCAACGTTGGACCAATGTCACCATGCCAACCTTCACAACCATGACAGAATTCCTATGTTGGCCCAACGTTGGTCCAACGTTAGCAACTTCCATTCATTTCCATTCCCAAGGAATATGGGATGTTGATGTTGGCCCAATGTTGGCCAAATGTTTGTAATACACCCTTAAAGAAAGCGTTTTTAAAGTTGGTAGTAGTATGTTGGCCCAACGTTGGCCCAGTATTTGTAATACACCCTTAAAGAAAGTGTCTTTTAAAGTTGGTATAGTATGTTGGCCCAACGTTGGCCCGATGTTTGTAATACACCCATAAAGAATGCGTTTTATCACGTTGATAGTAGTATGTTGGCCCAACGTTGGCCAAATGTTTGTAATACATCCTTAAAAAGTGTCTTACCAAATTGGTAGTAGTATGTTAGCCCAACGTTGGCCCAATGTTTGTAATACACCCTTAAGGACGGCGTTTTTAAATTTGGTAGTAGTATGTTGGCCCAACGTTGGCCAAATGTTTGTAATACACCCTTAAAAAGTGTCTATCAAACTGGTAGTAGTATGTTGGCCCAATGTTGGCCCGATGTTTGTAATACACCCTTAAAGAAAGTGTCTTATCAAGTTGGTAGCAGTATGTTGGCCCGACTTTGGCCCGATGTTAGCACGAGTGTTCTTTTGTTAAGGTGTTTCAAAGATGGGATATTTATATTGGGACAACGCTGGCCCAATTATTATACTGCCAACTAAATGATGGTGTCATTTTTAGCTGCTGTGCTTTACATTGGGACAACGTTGGTTCTAATTAAGTTTTAATTTAGATGCAAATTCTGAAATAACTAAGAGGACATTCTATGTCCATGCTTTTAATTGGATAACTGTTTTTGTTTAGATCTGATAGTTTCAATATTTTAACTTTGAACTTAAGTGATCAAAGCACCAAAGAGTGTTTTATTATATTTTTGAATTGTGCACATGCACATGCATGCTTATTTATTTGAAATAATGAATTTTTTCATTAGCGTTGTATTCATGAGAATTTAGAGAAGACTGAATAAGTTCTCAGGAACTCCGAACAGGATGTGAATGAAGCCTACATATACATATACATAAATCAAAATGACACAGCTTTATAATTAAATTGAAACAAAAGTTAGGCGTTCGCTAAAGATTGGAGAGTCGTGCAAATGTTTCTATGTAATAACTACGTTGGCCCAACAATTTGCCATCTGACACTGTTAAAAAGGGTCAACATTGGGCTAACCTAACCAACCAGTTGTTAAGGTTGGCTGCTAGTTGGCATACACTAATAACTACGTTGGCCCAACAATATGCCATCTGACATTTCAACAAAGGGCCAACGTTGGGCCAACCTAACCAACCAGTTATTTAGGTTGCCTGCTAGTTGTCATACAATTATACCTACGTTTGCCCAACAATATGCCAACATGTTGGACCAACGTTGGGCCGATGAGCAAAATTACCGTGGGCCAACGTAAGGTTACCAACAGTGGGCCAACGTTAGAAAAAAATTGGGCCAACGTTGGCCCAACTATGTCTTGTTTATTGGGTTATAACACTCAAACAGAATTTCCTACAGACACCTATTACTTTGGTATAATGATATGTTTTAGATTGAAATACATGGATGTAATGGACGTAAAACAATTCCAGTGACAAAACTGTCTTGTTGGGAATCCCCCCCCTTATATATATGGATACATAAAACCTGAAGAGAAATAAAAATCCTTAGGTTAGTACAAAAAAAAAAATTAATACCTGTCAATGGCTATTACGAGGGTTGTTCGAAAAGTTCGTGGACAACTGTCATATCTTTTTTATTAGACGTCATATGTTATTCAAATTTGGTAGAAATATTTTTACAATAAATCAAAATGATTTATATTAAATTTTTCCAAAATATTATTAAAATATATCCAGATTTTAAAAATGCAGAAATCGGATCACGGAGCATGTCAAAAGAAGTCGATTTACTTAATGCATAAAATGGCCCTGTAGATATACCAATTAATTGATTAACACTTGATTTTCTATTTGAAGCATTAAAATAAAATAGAGGCTTGGTGCTTTCATATCCTATTGATTTTTTTTTCTAAAAGTCCAGGTCTAGGAGAACTGGCCTTATGAAATTGCAATGTTCTTGAATTTTTAGGTAAACAGGTATAATTGAGTACTTTCAGTGAAGAAAAATAATATGAGCGCACTCTCTGATCTAAGAAATAAAACATGTCCATTAATCCTCAGAAAGAGTTCTATCGTCTTCTAGTTGTATATTTTAGATCAGAGGTTGCACTCTATATTAAATATCAAAAAACAGTCTTAAAAAGTGGCTGTTTTGTAGACTTGTTCAGAATATGAGGAAATTGACGCATTTCATGACGTCATAATGCATTGACTAGCCAGAAAATGACGTCATTTTTTATAGATACGCAGTCATCAACGATCTAAGTGATATTTAATGCATTGTTAACTAAAACTATACAGTTTCAGTTTTTCAGAAATTCACACGGCCAAATAAGGCAAAAGTGAACCTTGTTCTTTAGTAAGTAACAGACAATACACTATATAGTGTCTGTAGTCATATTCTCTGTAATATGGAGTAAAAAGAAAAGCAACCCAGAAATTTAAATTAAGAATTGTTACATCGATTCGTATACCAAATTATTGCTTTATATTTTGCTTTGTTAAAAAGAAATCAACTGGAGAATAAAGAAGTCCTTATTGAAAACGACAAAAACGATTACTTTTTAGAACGTCACGGAGCAGCAGATAACGATGCAATTTTGTGTTTTACTTAGGGAAAACCCTGAATTAGCTCTAAAAATGTTGGAGGAATCAAGAAAATATGTCACAAGCGAATTTTGCATGTGTATTCAAATAGTACAGGCAGTTTTTGAGTGACAGAGACTCTCTATCGGATGAGGACAATCTGTGAAGCTACGGTTTAACTGTAAAAATCTTAAGAAAAACTTTAAAAAGTTGGAACGTCAAGTAAAGACATAGCTATAGGCGCTTCAGAGTTGTGTATCCTGTAAAAGCAGAGTTAAGTAATAACAGAAATTAAAACCTTAAGAAAGGAAATTATACAACCATGGAAATTCTTAAAATAATAGATTTCAAGTATTAGAAAAGGGATTGAATGAGTGGGCATTGGATTATTCTGTTTGAAATGTATAGGGATAGTATTTTTAGAAATTCTTGACGCTATGTTTTGACGTTACATTGTCGTTAAGTGTGCTCCGCGGGTACAAAGCATGTTGATTTTAAAATTATGTGAAATGATTTCTATTATATCAAATAAAATGAAACTGTACACATCAACAAAACAAATATTTTTACATATTATATTGTGCTTATTTTAAATTTCTAGTGAGTAATATAACGAAGACGGACATCGTCCACGAACTTTTCGAACAACCCTCGTAAATGCTGGTTATTTTTATTTAAAAGTGTATACCACATTAAAACAAATTAAGAATTTCACAATCTTTACATTCATCATTCCAAACGCCGACGTCGTAAGATCTCACGTGACCGGTAGTCTCCATCTGTGTTATGGGAGTCAGGTGACCTTTATATTTTAAGGTCAGACGACACATTTCTCGAATATATGTTTTCTATTCCTTGGTATTATATAAAAATTTCTTCATATTTGTCATTCTCTTCTCATTTCTACGTTTATTCCAAAATGTTTTCAGATATAAGAACACCAACATTTGTGATATATGTTATTTATTAGATTACCTATAAGGGTTATATAAGAAATATGACCTTGTATTATCTTGTCCAAATGCCTGGTAAGGTACCCTATTTTTGTGCGGAAACTTCTTTAAGTACCTTTACTTCAATGAAAAATTCTAAGAAAAATTATATAGTTTTGAGGAACGTGCCTTCTGACCTAAAAAACATTTTATCCTATGGTATCGAAGTTCACAGATAAACATTTTTTTGAAACTTGCAGAGTATTTGTGGTGAAGACAGAGTATAAGGCGTTCACGATTACCTTTCCGGATGGACAATTGAAGGTCACACGGTAACATGACCTTGTCAGTGATATCAGAATAAGGAGGAAGACTACAGTTTCAAAATTCATTTCATTCATCACTTATCATTCCAATCAGTAAATCAGCGCAGTATCAAATTTCCCCATTATGCTGAACTTATGAAGCACTAATACATTCATATTCTATTTTATCTTTTTTCATAAAGAAGAAATTAATAAAGCCGTTCACTTGAAATGCTCCTCAATAATAACATTGTTATACACACTACAAGAAACTGATTTGAAGTCGGTTAATGTACTGTAAAATCAAATTAATTAATTGAACTGTAAGATCAATTCAATGAATAAACTTTTTTTTTCTTACATCCAATTATTTGTTATGCATTTTCGGACGCCACAGTTGCCGTCAAAAGGCTGTTAATCTAGAGCTGAACTCGGCATCATTGTGCGATAAATGATTGCCCAAATTCTAGTATTTACTGTACGTAGCATGCCACCTATATTTGTGTCTGTCGCATTCGGAGAACTTGTCCTCTCCAGAGAGATTTTGATAATTAAACATTCAATGGTATGATTTACTACATGTACTTACTTCAAAACTCTAGAATGAAAGGATGCATCCTTTAATTTTTCTACCTGTGGTAAGAAACAATCCAGGCAATTAAAATTAGTTATTGTTTCTGTTTAAATAGTTTTGAAGAAGGTGTTTGTTACTACACAAACATTTCTTAAGAAGGTACATGTAATTGTTAAAATTCTATATTCGACTACAAAACATTTAATATCCGCTGTTAATTGCACTGTAAGATCAATTTAATTTATCAAGTTGCAGGTTAATTTTTTTTCTTGCATCCCATAATGTGTTACGCGTATTCGGACACCACCAGTTACCGTAACAGGGCTGTTAATGTGGAGCTTGACTCGGCATAACTGCTCATTGTGCGATAAATGTTGATTATAATAATAATCATAAGATGGATATTGGGGTAACGAACTTTACAGTATTCAATCTCAAAGTCCATAAATCAATACAAAAAAAAAGAGCAGAGCAAACGCGGACCTCTTAAACATTAAAGATGGAATCAGGTGCCATGGAAGAGTGAGCATCCATTGCAGACCGGTCACACACGCCGTAAATTCCAAGACATGGTCGGGAAATAACGGAAAAATCTGTCGTCAATTCAGTGTACAAATAATGGACTACCAATTGGTATGAAAAACATCTGTCAGTACCTGACTCAATGATAAATTGTATTTGCTGACAAGGTCATTGTATCGACCATAGAACCTACGAAATGGTGACTTTAAACGAGACTGATGATATTCTTGTTTCATCAGCTTGCTTGTCAATAATTTACCTCGTTTAAGAAATTGTTCATACGTAGAGCATGCTCTAGCGTATCGAATCAACTGAGATATATACACTCCGTATGAAGTATTAATAAAATTGACTCAAAAGTGCTGTACAATAAAGCGTTAGTAAACATAATTTAATAGCTATGAATACATATATGAAATATTAAAATATACTCCTGTATGTGTTAGAACTAATATCATTAATATACTAAAATTATATACAAAATACAAATAAGCCATTAATAAAACTGTCAATAAAGGAACTTTTCTTTTTGGATTTCCTGTTAAAAGTTGTGCACCAGATAATTAATTAATTGATGGCCAAAATGCCTGCATCTACTTAACAGGAGACTTTATTATTTATCTTGCATTTGAAGGACTTGTCTAAATGTTCCATGGAGGTTTTCGATAAGTAAATTATCAATGTTAGGGTCAGCTAGGTATACACGCACTTACATAAGAACTCTAGAATAAAAGGCTGTTAACGTGGATTTTTGTTTTTCGGGCATAGAAACTACTAGAAATTTTCTAAGTTTACTGTGAAAATTATATTCTAATTATTTGGTTAGGCTGATGGAACTCCCAATTGCAAACCATCATGTTCCTTGAAATACATTAATATATTCTATGTAAAATCTATTGTTAATATCTTGATCTAATCAGCACTTACAGTTCTTACAGGAAAGGTAATATTTCTACTCTAACAGTTTCTGAAGAGGTTGGTTGTTACTACAGTTCCGAAGAAGCTCTTTCTTCATGCTTCTACAGTTCTTTGGTAGTTAATTGCTAGGCAGTGGTAATAGACAAGCACGTAATAGTTTGCAGATTGTAATTAAACAAATCAGTACATGCATAAAAAACCTTACAAACAATAGACATAGAGAGTCACAGTAATTGTTCCTACCAAGCCTCTTCTCACTTTGAAGGTTTACTCCTCACTAAAAATATTACCAGTAGTGAAAGAGAAACAATATTTTTGAGAAGTGGTGTAAATCAGACGTGGATGCTCACTCCTCCATGGCATCTCTGATGTTTTGGAGGTCTGTGAGGTCTGCAACTGTTTTGTATTGTTTTATAAACTTTTATCTTGAATCATGTTCGTTATCTCCATATGTTTCATAAAAAGTTCCAAGGACATTTTGGAAAATTTAAAATCACAAGATTTTACCAAAATCAACAGCTTAATTTTTTTTTACTTTATACATTTCCCAAGATTAATTTATATTCCATGCTTTTTGATGTCATTGACAGCTGCTATTTCAATAAAGATTAATATACCTCGTCATTCGTCATTTGCAAATTTATTTTGTTAAAACCTGTCCTGATTGTACAAACAATTTCTCTGAAGTTGATATTAAAAATATGTTTTTTAGAGACCAAGTTTTCCAAAACTCTATGAGTCCGAGCCCCGTTATTAGCAGTCGTATTTTTATATTTATAAGGTGCAGAATTTGGCAAAAATCTTGTATATGAAAAAAGGAAAACACTAACATTAGCCTTCAACTCGACATTTAGATAAGATGACATATTGTCAATTAACAATGGTGTTATGGGTCAGAATAACCCTAAATGCCAGCAAAGATCAATCACACAGTTTAAACTTAACAATAATTTATTTACAGCAATATACAAATCATTAAGTACAAACTTAGCAAAAATCTAAAAATACATACATCAGAGTGTCCGTTGCTGCACACAATGTCCCAGTGAAATTATATCCCAGTAATACCTCAATGATGCTTATACGACAATTCTATCTCTGCATCGAATTGACAGGGTATTTATACAGTAATATAAATCTAGAATATTCTAGAAATTGTAAATACATGATATTACTGGAAAGTTCTGGACATGCACAAAGTTCAAGAATGTTCTAGAAAAATGACCGAACATATGTTGACCACTCTGGAATGTTCAAGAAACTTAATGTTACTAATAATATACATGATGAAATAATACAAATACAACACACCTCACAACACCTCCCCCCTTAAAAAGTTTGAATGTCAATGAAAACTTATATTGTTAAAATGAAATATATGTACATTAATACAAAATCATATATGTTCACGATACTCTGGACAAGGCATCTGCAATAACATTGTCTTTGCCTTTGATATGCTTAATTGTTATGTTGTATTCTTGTAACAACAAACTCCATCTAGTCAGTCTTTGATTTTTGTTTGACAATTTATGCAAAAATGTCAGGGGGTTGTGATCAGTATACACAAGAATTGGATGCAATGTAACATTCAGATAAACATCAAAATGCTGTAAGGCTAACAACAAAGCAAGGCATTCCTTTTCAATGGTGGAATACTTTTGTTGACATTTTGTAAGTTTCTTTGAAAAATAAGAAACAACTCTATCTACATTATCACTATGTTCTTGAAACAAAGCTGCCCCGATTCCAACATCACTAGCATCAACAGTAAGCTTAAATTGCTTGGAAAAATCTGGAGTTGACAGAACTGGGTTGCTCATAAGGACAGATTTGATTTTATGAAAGGATTTTTCACAGTCCTTTGTCCATTTAAACTTAACCCTCTTCTGCAAAAGATTTGTAAGTGGACTAACTACTGAGGAAAAATTTGGACAAAATTTTCTCTAAAACCCAGCCATGCCCAAAAACCTCATTAACTCTTTTTTGTTTGTAGGAATCGGGAACTTTGCAATAGCTTCCACTTTAGCCATAATGGGTGTAACATAACCTTGACCTACTTTATGACCTAAATACTCTACATAGGCATGACAAAATTCGCTCTTCTCAAGGTTCACAGTTAAGTTTGCTTTAGCTAAAATGTCAAATAAAGCACGCATGATTCGGAGATGTTCGTCCCATGTGTCGCTGTATATGACGACATCATCAATGTAGGCCTCGCATCCCTCGAGGTCTTGAAGAAGGGAGTGAATCATCCTTTGGAATGTAGCCGGTGCGTTTTTCATGCCAAAAGGCATTACTTTATACTGGTAAAGTCCATCTGGTGTAGCAAAAGCAGATATTTCTTTTGCTCTTTCTGTTAACGGCACTTGCCAGTAGCCTTTCAACAGGTCAAATTTACTGACAAATTTGGCATTTCCAATGCTGTCAATACAGTCATCAATTCTAGGTATTGGATATGAATCAGTTTTGGTAACAGAATTCACCTTTCTAAAATCTGTACATAATCGGTACGAACCGTCCTGTTTTGGTACAAGAATACACGGTGAGCTCCAATCACTTTTACTAGGTTCAACAATGTCATTGTCCAACATGTACTGCACTTCCCTTCTTAGGTACTGCAATTTTATTGGATTGAGACGGTACGGATGTTGTTTGATAGGCAGAGCGTCGCCAACTATAACATCATGACAAGCTGCATTAGTTTTCTTTGGAACATCCGAGAAGATTTGATGGGACTCATTCATCAAGTTTTTAACTTGTTCTTTTTGGTGAATGTTCAAATGTCCAAGTTTGGCATCAAAATCAGCCAAAATTTCTGAGTTTTTCAAGCGGACACTCTGATTACAATCTTTCTCATTCATCTCTACACTCGTATCACTTTCAATACAATTTTGAACAGTCTTAGCATTGGCTAAAGTGGAAACTGGTTTTACAGAATTTCGGTCACACCTTTCAAAATACTCTTTTAACATGTTAATGTGACAAACCCGTTTCTCTTTACGTCGACCTGGTGTCTTAACTACATAGATTACATCACTGATCTTGCTTTCAATTTCATAAGGGCCATAAAATCTGGCCTGTAAAGGATGACCAGGAATAGGTAAAAATACAAGAACCTTATCACCTGGCTTAAACACCCTATTTCTGGCATCTTTGTCATACCACATTTTCATTTTCATCTGAGAACTCTTCAAATTTTCTTGTGCTAATTTACAAGCATTGTAAAGTTTTTCTTTGAAATCAGACACATAATCTAAAAGATTAAGATCACTAGTCTCAGTCAGCCACTTTTCCTTCAACAATTTCAAAGGACCCCTAACTGTATGTCCGAATACCAATTCAAAAGGACTGAACCCAAGAGACTCCTGGACTGCTTCTCGTGCAGCAAATAGCACAAGATGAACCCCTTCATCCCATTCTTTTTCATACTGGTAACAATAGGTCTTCAGCATTGTTTTTAGGGTTTGATGAAAACGTTCTAGCGCTCCCTGGGACTCAGGATGATAAGCAGTTGATCTATACTGCCTAATACCCAACTCATGCATGACTTGCTGGAACAACCCCGACATAAAATTTGAGCCTTGATCCGACTGAATTGCCTTTGGTGCTCCTACAAAACTGAAGAACTTGGTTAGGGCCTTAACTATGCTCTTTGCCTTTATATTCCTAAGAGGTATGGCTTCAGGGAATCGAGTGGATGTACACATAATGGTAAGTAAATACTGGTTCCCAGATCTGGTCCTAGGCAAAGGTCCTACACAATCCACCAACACTCGACTAAACGGTTCTTCAAAAGCTGGAATTGGTTGGAGAGGGACGGATGGTATCTTCTGATTCGGTTTACCTACCATCTGACAGACATGACACGACTTACAAAACTCAGAAACATCCTTCCTTAGCTTAGGCCAATAAAAATGACTCAAAATCCTATTATAAGTCTTATTGATACCTAAATGACCAGCCATAGGTGTATCGTGAGCTAAACTCATGACATCTCGACGATAAGCAGCTGGGACCACTATCTGGTGAACAACACGCCACACTTCATCTGGAGAAGCATCAGGTGGTCGCCATTTTTGCATAAGGATGCCATCTTTCATAAAGAAGCATTCTCCAACTTTAGTAGCCTCTTCTGGTGGAAGTGCCCTCTTACTAAGTTGAATGATATCTGGGTCTTTATGTTGTTCAGAGAGTAAACGTTCTCGGCTGAAGATGTCCTTGCCTTGGCTAACTATTGGATGCAACTCATCATCCTCACCACCAAATTTTGGTAACAGTTCTTTCTTCTCTTGCTTCTTGATATTGTGTGGTTCCATGCTGTTTGAGTGCCATCAAGGTCAGATAAGAAAGTGTCATTCAAATCAATATCAACAGAGGAATTCGTCTCGTCAAAGGCTTGATTATGGTCTGCCTCCATTTCTCGTCTTCTGGCCATCGCTCTAGTAACAGCACAGGCTGGATAAATGTCATCATCTTCATCATCGAACATGACATCTGGAGTGATTTTCTCACAAACTATAGGATCTGGTACAACTTTTCCACCAGCTAAATCGTTGCCTAGCAACAAAGAAATGCCTGGAACAGGAAGAGTAGGTCGAACACCTACGATAACAGGTCCAGTAACTAAATCTGACTTCAAACTAATTCTATGCAGGGGAACATCAATGACGCCTAGCTCCACACCCTGTAATAAAACTGACCCACCAGTAGAAGTCTGCTCAGACAAAGGAAGCACGCCCTCTAACAATAACGTCTGTGCAGCACCAGTATCTCTCAAAATCTGGACAGGTTTTATTTCGCTAGAGTCACCGAGTGAAACAAATCCCTGAGACATAAAGGGCTTATAATCCTCCATAGAATCAATAGAACTGGACTGTGAACCCTGGACATCAGGAGTGTCAGAACAAATCGAAACTAAGGCTTCTCTATCTCCTCTAACTGCCGCACAAGCATGTGGTTGAGTTTTATCAAAGTCATTTTTTCTCTTAAGTTTAAAGCATTCACTGATCAGATGACCTTTTTTCTTACAATAACTACAAGTAGGAAGCGACCCTATTCCAGAAGATCCTTCAAAACGTCCTGGACCGGACTTAGAACCACCTTGGGATGGAGACTGGGAACTTGTGAAAGACTGAGACCCTGAACCACTCTTTTTATATGTGTCTGAATTTGTAGAATTACTGCTAGTCTGAGATCTTGATACAAAATTCTTTTTATGAGACAGAGCATAAGTATCAGATATGACTGCTGCCTCTTCAAGAGTTTTAACATTCTTATCTTCTAGATGTGTTTTCAAATCTTGAGTAACACATTCCTTAAACTCTTCTACCAGGATGACTTGGCGCAAATTAGCAAAAGTTTTATCAAGTTTCTTAGATCTAAACCAGTGATCGAATAAATCTTCTTTCTCTCGTGAAAATTCAACAAATGTTTGATTATCAAACTTTCTATACTTTCTGAACTTTTGTCTATACGCTTCAGGTACTAATTCATATGCTTTTAATATTGCTGCTTTGACCTTCTCATAGTCTGAACTTTCAGCTACCCCTAGTGCAGAGTATACCTCAGCTGCTTTGCCAACCAGTACACTTTGTAACATTGTTGACCAAACGTGTTGTGGCCATTTAAGATTTTCTGCGACTTTTTCGAATTGGGGAAAATACTTGTCTACAGATTTTTCTTGAAATTTCGGAACTAACCTAATATTTTTTGCTGCATCAAATTCATTCTTGACAAATGAGGGTTCTGGTTTATGCTGTAATCTTAATTTCTCTAACTCAAAGTGCTCTTGTCTTTCTAATTTGTCTAATTCAAATTTCCGTTCACGCTCTCGTTCTTCTCTTTCTCTTTCTCTGTCTCTTTCTCGCTCTTCTCTTTCTAATTTTTCTCTTTCTAATCGCATTTTCTCTAACTCTAATTGAAACTGATAGTCTGCCATTTTATAAGAGCCTAACTCTGATCTAACTGTATATTCTGGAAGATCGTATTTTTCAAAGATGTTTTCATCTACTAGTTTGTTTGCAACCTTAATTCTAATGTCTTGCTTTTTCTGAGAGGATTTAACATCTAACCCAAAATGCAAACCTAATGCGATCAAGTCATCCTTTTTTAACGTATCAAAAACCTGAACACTTGGTGAACTAAGAAAGTCTGTGACCGAAAACACCATGTTGATTTCTGCTGGCTTATAATCAAATTTAACGGTTCAATAAACAAAATTCTGACAATAAACTGCAAAAGTGCAAGAAATTCTTTATCCCGGACGAGCCCCCAATTCTGTTATGGGTCAGAATAACCCTAAATGCCAGCAAAGATCAATCACACAGTTTAAACTTAACAATAATTTATTTACAGTAATATACAAATCATTAAGTACAAACTTAGCAAAAATCTAAAAATACATACATCAGAGTGTCCGTTGCTGCACACAATGTCCCAGTGAAATTATATCCCAGTAATACCTCAATGATGCTTATACGACAATTCTATCTCTGCATCGAATTGACAGGGTATTTATACAGTAATATAAATCTAGAATATTCTAGAAATTGTAAATACATGATATTACTGGAAAGTTCTGGACATGCACAAAGTTCAAGAATGTTCTAGAAAAATGACCGAACATATGTTGACCACTCTGGAATGTTCAAGAAACTTAATGTTACTAATAATATACATGATGAAATAATACAAATACAACACACCTCACAACAATGGTTATATCCATTCTTGTTTCTACGCGATTATCGAGTTTCATGATAAACGTGATGAAGGATTTTGAAATAACGAACATCATTCAATATCAAATTCAATAAAACAATACAAAATATGAGCAGAACAAACGTTTCAATCGTCATCTTCCCTGGCTTATTCAGCAAAATACCTTCATCACCTGCATACTGGGTGGATATCTCCCAATTGACTCCATATACATGAGCAAGTTCTACTTATGAACAGTTTCTTAAAGGTCACAGATGGAAATTTATATACAGCACAAAAAATTACCAACGACACGAACAATAAAAATTGTCAAAATTTCGGGACGCCCTGTCCTTTCCTCAGAACAAAGAAAAAAAGTTAAAAGGCATAAGAAAAAAGGAAAAAGAGAAACAAAAACAACTAGCACTACTACTAAACACTAGATATTTACATACTTAATTACATGTTGAATTGGAAATTTTTAAGAACACTAATAAAGAAAGAAATCCAGATCGGGTGATATTGTATATGTGATATCGTAACAAATAAGTTTATATATCGCCTAGAGAACTCTCTATATGAATTGGGTGTACTTAAGTACATAACTTAAAATAAAACTTAAAATCAAATCTGTAGAGGAGTGTTACGTTTTAAATAAATTTTTAGTTCCGGGAAGCCTTATCAGTACCGCATATTGAATTCCAATGGGTACCGTTATTAGCAGACCTATTTTTATATTCGCATCAAGCAGAATTTGTGCAAAATTTTATGCGTGAAAAGAAGAGACCACTTACTGTGGCCTTCAACTCGACATTTAGATATATCGACGACGTATTGTCAATTAACAATGGTTATTTCCATTCCTACGTCGATATGATTTATCCTTGTGACCTTGAGATAAAAGATACCACAGAGTCTGACACATTTGTTTCATACTTGGATATTTTACTTGAAAAAGACGTTAATGGTATTCTACCGACCAAGCTATATGATAAACTTGATGACTTTAACTTTTCTATCGTCAACTTCCCTTACTTATGCAGCAATATACCTTCATCACCTGCATACGGAGTATATACAATGTATACCTCAGTTGATTCGATACGTAAAAAGCATGCTCTACGTATGAACAATTTCTAAAACGAGGTAAATTATTGAAGCAAGTTGATGAAACAAGATTATTGGCAGTCTCGTTTGAAGTCATCATTTCGTAAGTTCTATGGTCGATACAATGACCTTGTCAGCAAATACAATTTATCATTGAGTCAAATGCTAACTGACATTTTTCATACTTATTATTAGTTCATTATTAATACACTGATTTGACGATGGATTTTTCCGTTATTTCCTGATCATGACAAGGAACACACGGTGGGTGTGACCGGTCAGCAGAGGATGCTCACTCCTCCATGGCACCTGATCCCACCTTTGATGTTTCGGAAGTCTGCTCTGCTCTAATATCTTTTGTTTTATGGACTTTGAGATTCAATACTGTTTGTTATCTCCACATCCTTCTCATCATAGAGTCAAATTCGGACTGTCATATTTCATAATATTTCATAGGAACGTGCAGTGGCTAGAACGTCTGCTCCAGTGTCGCAGTGTAAGGAGTCAATCTTTCGAATCCCTATGTTTGACGTTTATTAGACCGGTCCTTTGGATGAGACAGTATAAACCGAAGTGTTGTTTTACAGTTGGTACTTTAAGCACAAAAAAGAGTTCTCCCTGTTCAATGTCCCTGAATGCCGAGTATAGGCCAAATTAACAGCTCTCTACATGGTGGCATTTCCGTATAAATGAAATATTCTCGAGAGGTTTGTTAAACAACAGACAAATAAATATACAAACTCTAATTCCTAGGCCATTGTTTAGACACTGGAGGACTCAGCGGGGGATGCTCACTCATCCCTGACAACTGATTCTAACTCTGATATTTTGGTCTCTGTGTTTGCTCTGCTCAAATATTATATTGTCTAATGGACTTTAGAGCTTAAATACTCTTCGTTATTTCCATATATTTTATACAATGAGGTCATTTAAAAATTACATTTTCATTCTGATGATTTTAAAAGTTTAATGAATCGGGTGTATTATGAAGCCTGAGAACATTGAGTATGTATTTCCACCAGTAATTGTGTTTTGGCCATGCATTTCTTCAGTTTGGCACCAGACATCATCCCCAGTGTTGAGCTGTAGAACAACAGATCCGGTTCTGCGCAGATAATGATGCGTGTTGGCGTCCAAGAATGTGATAGCCACTGACTGCGTTTTCTTCATAATGCGAACATGCATCATGTGAGAAGGATCAGAAGTAGGGGGTGCTGTAATTTCGACTGCAAAGTGGTAGATTCCAGGATATGGGGCGACAAATATTCCGTGAATGGGGTGGTACGAATTTCCAACGTTAAGCTTGACGTTATCAAACACGATGTGGGAATTGTTTGTTGGATTTGTAATACTCCTTGAGAGCTCCGCCACAAAAGCAACATTGGACCGGGTTCTCTCTACAATAGTTAATCATGATAGGTGTAGCAAGATTAAGACTGCCATTGTTTTGAATATCAGTGTTATGTTTAGGGTTGAACCTATAACCTATATCATTTTAGTAGCTTTATTTATTTGTTAAGACATATATTCATATAGAAAAGTGTATCCTTAAAACATTTTCATTATATTTCATTTAAAGCAAAGGCAATGTGGGAATGACGAAAATATCAAAAAAATATATCAGAGCAAAATAAGATTTGTCCTGAAATTTTTTCAATATAGGACCAACTAAACTAAATAACAAAGGAGATGACTTTTGACCTCGAATACTGTCCATTATCTCCACATATTTTATTACAACATATTATTTGCTTACTTTCTGTCTTTATCAAGGAATATCCTGCTATCGCCTTCTATACTGTTCGTTATCTACAAATATTTCATCGATCGTTGATAATTTTGATATACTGTAAAAGCAGAAAATTTCGTTGGGGATTAAGTTTCGTTTATTTCGTTACTAACAATTATAAACAAAATTAAATACCACACGAAATTGTCATATGACTATGTTTTGAATAGCGTAACTGTCGAAACAGCGACATTTAATGCCCACGAAACCGTTTTACATAACAAATCACCGAAATTTGATCCCCATGAAAATTTTGGTTTCTTTAGTGTATCAAAATATATTTTATTCATGTTTTAATCTAATGTAAAAATTCATTTTGGAACCAAATTTGTTTATGGCTCTTAATGACAAAGTTCGTGATTGACCCTCATACATATTTTTCTGTCTTTTTTGTACAAATATATTTTAGTAGGGTATAACTGCACTTAAAAATAGTATAAAACAACAGGTAATACTTTATGAACACACATATAACTTATGTCTACTTCCTGTGAATCATTGAAAAAATCAAGTATTACCGATTTCTTCCTTAAATTTAGTTATGAAGTATCGATCTTCATAAAATGCAATTATCACTGTTTACACTGATTAAAATCAAATCATTGAAAGCATACGCCACGGTTTTGAAAGTACTCTATACAACTAAGGGATTATGATAATTAATCGCGAAGATTAACCCCCTTCCCCACAGTCACGCATTTTAACGCAAATACCGTTGCCCCACAATCACACATTTTAACGCATATACCTTTGCCCCACAATCAAGCACTTTAACGCACATTGCGATTTTTTGACGTTCACTGCTCTGATACCGCGTTAATTTTAAATGGTATGACAATAAATGATAAGATAATTTCTTTTAAATTTCATCCTAATATATTTTGCAAATAAAAATATTTTCCTCGTTTTAATATGTCGGAGTCGTTCGATTTATTAAACGAAACTTGGAATGCGAGACAAATTAAGAAGGTCTTTCTTTTGACACTAAATAAGCCCACCACTTGAACCACTCGGTTAATGAAGTAGGTGTCCCCCAATGCTGTGCGAGATGGGACCTATGATCCAGAATTTATCAAATTCTACAAATAAATTTTTATTTAAGTATTTGATAAATGTGTGTGGAGAAATCAACAGAAGGAACGAATAAAATTCAAAAAAAAAAAAAAAAATCAAGTTAATTCATACTCATACAGCTGATTATCGGTTCTTTAGTTTTTTTTCCTGTCCAATTGTGTATGTATTTTATTTTATTGTTGTGTAAGGCGAAAACAATAAAATTGTATTTTTACGAATTGGAATTTAAATCGAACAAGATAAGATTTAATGTAAATTAAAACAGCACTTTATTCTATGAACCAAACCGTTGAAAAATATGTAGGTTGATTTTTAAATTTGTATGATTTCGTTATTAAGTCAACGTTTCCAACATTCGTAAAAAAAAGTGTTGCACTTACTCGTATGTATTGATTTATAAAAATATACGTATACACATAAAATAAGGTATTCGGGAAAATTTTATGCAAGTAAACTACATACTAGTTTGATATTTTTTAAAAACAGGGCTAGTACATGTGTAGTTGGGCCTAAAATAAAAATAAGTTTTTTTGCAGTTGCCTACTGACCCACTGAAAATGCACCCAACCCAAACTTTTTTTTAGCCATTTGGTAATTTTTTTTTCAATTTTTCAGAATATTGAAACAGTTTCGTTTTCAAATTTTGACACGTTTTTTTATCAATCAGTGGTTTATAACAAGAGGTGACCATAATATTCAAGTCTAGTATGTGTATAAAAACCTCTTTTATTTGTTATCTAACAAAAATCTTATTTTTTTTCTAAAAAAAAAAAAAAAAGAATGCCTACCTACCGACCCAGTCTACAAATTATAGGTCGGCAACTGCAAACAACGAATTTTTCAAGCTTGGCCTTGCTATAAAAAAAATGTGACGGAAATGTGTTGTTACGATACTCTAAAATTATTTATAGATATTGCGTCACTATAGCTATTATTTTTATTGTGTGACGTCATGTTCCCTTTCGGAAGTTCTCGGATGTCGCGAATACAGCCGAGGAACACCAGCACGCGATCGTCTGCGACACAGGATTCAAGAGACTTTAGACATTTGGCACGGGAATAATGGACTTTTCATACTTCATAATTCGGCTTGGGCTTTGGGCTAACCGTGGAAGTATTGTCGTGTAGATAGCGATCGGTGTCCGTGGAGCTGGAGGACTTCCCTTTTGATTAACAGCTGAGTAAATTCTGTCCGCTAATATTGTTTATTTGTAACTGTGTGTAACTGTTTCTGTGTGTTTATGTAACCTTATTGTTTGTTTTTATCATTAAAATTTGTTAAAGTTTTAATTCATTATGCCTGGTGTGTTTTTTGTAAGTGTGTCATCGAGCTGTAAATAGATTTGTGTATTTGGCGCACGTTACAAATTAGGGACTCGTCCGGGATAATCGAACTTTTGGCTTTTTGTGGGTAAATTTTGAAAACGATATCTCGGAGATTTTGATCACAAATTATTTCATTTGGGAATTTAATTTATTATCATACACACCAGTCAAGATGGTTTTTAACTTGGAGGATTTTTTGAATGCACCAGATGCGCGGTTACTTCAAACACTTAAGAAAGATGAATTGTTTGAATTTGTGTCAAAGTTTCACTTGAATGTTAAGCGCAGTGCTCGGAAAATAGAAATTAGAAATGCTGTGGTTCAGTATTTAGTTCAGAGAGGTATTTTAGATGATAGTGCATTGTCATTGGTTGAAGATTTGAAATCTACTGAAATTGAAAATAGAAATTTTGAATATGAATTAGAATTTAAGAAACTAGAAATTGAGCAAGAGAGAGAAAGACGTGCCTTTGAAAGAGAAAAGAGAGAATATGAAAAAGAGAAAAGTGCGCAAGATCGAGAACATGAGTTACAGATTAAGAAATTAGAATTCGAGACTCAAAAGATAAAACATGAGTTAGAACTTGAGGCTAAGGCCAAATCAAAATCTGACTTTGATGTGACAAAGAACATAAGACTTGTCCCTAAGTTTCAAGAGAAAGATGTTGACAAATATTTTATTCATTTTGAGAAAATAGCAGAAAATTTGAAATGGCCAAAAGAATTCTGGCCACTATTGTTACAGAGTGCATTTGTTGGGAAAGCGAGGGAAGTCTACAGTGCATTGTCACTTCCACAAAGTACAGATTATGATGTTATTAAGAAAAATGTCTCAAAAGCATATGAACTTGTACCAGAAGCCTACAGACAGAAATTTAGAAATTACAAGAAATTCAATGAACAGACTCATGTTGAATTTGCAAGAGAGAAACAAAATATGTTTGAGAGATGGTGCACTTCTAAAAATGTTGGATCAAACTTTGAAAGGTTGAAACAGGTCATTTTGATTGAGGAATTCAAAAATTGTATACATCCTGAAATTAGAACATATTTAGATGAACAGAAGGTTGAGACTCTTGAGCAAGCTGCGACTGCGGCTGATGATTATGCACTAACACATAAGGTATCTTTTGTAAAACTCAGTACAGGTATTAGTCAACAGAAGATGGTCACCTATGACAGTTCTCGAGAGGGACCAGACACTTCACAGGTAACTCAACCTAAGATGGCCTACTCTGAGATCAAAGGTAAGGACAAGAATAATGAAACCTTAAAGCAGGCACCCATTTGTAATTATTGCAAAAAGAAGGGTCACATTAAGTCTGAATGTTGGGCATTACAGAGGAAAAAACCTGTAAGTAATGATGGTAAGCCAAGTCCCACTGCTCTTACATCTGTCCAAGGTAAGGTTTCCTGTAGTCAGTTTGAGAACACTGCTGTTAAGCCAGAGTCTGATGTTCTTAGAGAGGAATTTAAGCCTTTTGTATTTAGTGGTTTAGTGTCGGTGGATACCGACTCACACCCTATAAGAATTTTAAGGGATACAGGTGCTTCTCAGTCTTTGTTACTAGAGGGCGTATTGCCACTGTCTGAGAAAACACATACTGGTTCTGAAGTGTTGATTCAGGGTGTAGAATTAGGACTTGTGAAAGTTCCTCTTCATGTTATAGACTTGAAGTCAGATTTAGTCTCTGGATCTGTGGTCGTAGGTGTTAGACCTACTTTACCTGTTAAGGGAGTTTCTCTTCTGTTAGGTAATGATTTAGCTGGGGGTAGGGTGGTACCTGACCCAATCATTTGTGAAAAGCCTAGTCTTATAGGAGAGGTAGAGGAGGAGGAGAAAGAGTTATTTCCTTCATGTGTTATTACAAGGGCTATGGCTAAGAAACTAGAACATGCTGAACAGACGGTAAGTCAGAAGTTAGATACAGGGAAGGACTTGTCTATAGATCTTGATGAGACATTTTTGTCAGCTATGTTAGATTCAGAAAGTCACATTTCCTCAGAGGATCAGCAGTCTAAAGGTGATGTATTTGGTTTACAGGAAATGTTAGACAACACACCTCTTACTAGAGATAATTTGATATCTGAACAAGAGTCAGATGTTAAATTACAAGGTCTCATTGAACAGGCTTTGTCTCCAGAGGAGGCAGAGAAGGTTCCTGTTTGTTATTATAAGAATCAGGGTGTACTCATGAGAAAATGGCGTCCCCCTGATGCTTCAGTAGAGGATGAGTGGCAAATCCACCATCAAATTGTAGTACCTAGGGCATATCGGAGAACAGTCATAGGGCTTGCCCATGACACACCAATGTCGGGTCATTTGGGGGTCACAAAGACCTACCGTAAGGCATTGACTCACTTCTTCTGGCCTAAGATGAGAAGGGATATAGTCGACTATTGTAGATCTTGTCATGTCTGCCAAGTAGTGGGAAAACCTAATCAAAAAATCCCTCCTGCTGCTTTAAAGCCTATCCCTGCTTTTGATGAACCATTTACCAAGGTCATTATAGACTGTGTGGGTCCCTTACCTAAAACCAAAGCTGGTAATCAGTACTTGTTGACAATAATGTGTGCATCGACACGCTTCCCTGAAGCAATTCCCCTGCGAAACATAAAGTCTACAACCATTGTCAATGCTTTGACCAAGTTTTTCACCAATTTTGGTTTGCCCCAGTCAGTACAGTCTGATCAAGGTCTCAATTTCACATCCAAGGTCTTTAAACAGGTAATGCAGGAGTTAGGGGTTAAGCACCATACATCCAGTGCATACCATCCAGAGTCCCAGGGGGCTCTTGAGAGGTTTCATCAAACCTTGAAAACTATGATTCGAACCTATTGTTTGTCGAATGAGAAAGAGTGGGACCAGGGAATCCCCTTTCTTTTATTTGCTGTTAGGGATGCAAAACAAGAATCACTAGGTTTTAGTCCCTTTGAACTTGTATATGGTCACACTGTGCGAGGACCATTGAAATTGCTTAAAGAGAAATGGTTGGTTGAAGAGATTGAGACAAATCTATTAGATTATGTAGCAAAGTTCAAAGAAAGGCTTAGTCAGACTTGGACGCTAGCCAGAGAGAATCTAAAGGTAAGTCAAGACAAAATGAAAACCTGGTATGACAAACGTACAAAAACTAGAACATTTAAGTCAGGAGACAAAGTCCTTGTCTTGCTACCAATTCCGGGTCAGCCTTTACGTGCTAAATACTTTGGCCCATTTGAAGTTGAACGCAAGGTCAATGACTTGAATTACGTTATTAAGACACCAGGTCGACGCAAGAGCAAACAGCTCTGCCACATCAACATGATCAAACAGTATCATGACCAAACTGACATAGATCACCCTAAGGTAGAATCAGTTGCTGCTTCAAGCACTGAAGTTAAGTCTACCCAAGAACAAGACAAACTTGCACATGAGTATGATCAGTCTACTCCCAAGTTGAAAAACTCTGATGTTTTGTCAGACTTAGAGACTAAACTTAACCACTTGCAAGAATGAAAAAGAAGAGCTTATGTCTCTTATACAAGAATTTACACATTTATTCCCAGATGTTCCTAAAAAGACCAATCTTGTATATCATGATATAGATGTTGGGGATGCATCTCCTATTAAACAACATCCTTACAGAATGAACCCTGTAAAACAAGAACACTGTAATGCGGAACTGGCCTATATGTTGGAACATGACATCATTGAGTACAGTAACAGCCCTTGGAGCTCACCCTGTCTCCTTGTTCCCAAGCCAGATGGGTCATTTAGATTTTGTACTGACTTCCGCAAGGTCAACACAATTACCAAAACTGACTCTTACCCGATTCCCAGAATTGAAGACTGCATCGATAAAATTGGTCAGGCCAAATACGTAAGTAAATTCGATCTTTTGAAAGGGTATTGGCAGGTCCCATTGACTGAGAGAGCGAAAGAGATTTCAGCCTTCGTTACCCCAAAAGGTTTCTACCAATATAAGGTTATGCCTTTTGGGTTAAAAAATGCCCCTGCAACCTTTCAAAGGATGATTAATCATTGACTTAGTGATGTAGATGCAAGTGAGGCATACATTGATGATGTGATAGTGTATAGTAACACTTTTCAAGAGCATTTGTCACATATTAGGGCATTATTTGTGAAACTTTCAGAGGCAAATTTGACTGTAAGCCTAACAAAAACAGAATTTTGCCATGCTGTTGTTGAATATTTAGGCCATATTGTTGGTAACGGCCATGTTAGACCAGTGTTTGCAAAGGTTGAGGCAATTGTAAATTTTCCAGCACCTCATTGTAAGAAAGAACTGATGAGATTCTTGGGAATGGCGGGGTACTATAGAAAATTTTGCCCTAACTTTTCGACCATTGCTAACCCATTGACCTGTCTCTTGAAAAAGAATAGCAAATTTATTTGGGATGAATCATGCCAACAGGCCTTCCAACAAATCAAAACTATTCTCATGGTCTCTCCAGTTCTTTCATCACCAGATTTTGATAAAGAATTTTTGTTGCAAATTGATGCTAGTGATGTGGGTTGTGGGGCAGTTTTGTTACAAGAAGATGAAAAGTATGTTTGTCATCCTGTTGCTTATTTTTCCAAAAAGTTTTCCAAATGTCAAAAAAATTATTCAACTATAGAAAAAGAGTGTCTGTCCATGTTATTAGCCTTGCAACATTTTGATGTGTATGTGAATTCATCTGTACATCCAGTTGTTGTTTTCACTGACCACAATCCACTCACATTTGTTCACAAAATGAAAAACAAGAATCAGAGGCTTATGAGATGGAGTTTGGAATTACAAGAGAAAAATATTGTCATAAAACATATTAAGGGAAAAGAAAATTTAATTGCAGATGCTTTGTCAAGAGTATAGGTTAATTAAAATGTTGTTTTTTGAAATGTATGTAAATTTTGTGAAATCATGATATTGTTTCATTGTAATTGTAAAAGTTTTCATTATACTCAAACTTTTCTTAAAGGGGGGAGGTGTTACGATACTCTAAAATTATTTATAGATATTGCGTCACTATAGCTATTATTTTTATTGTGTGACGTCATGTTCCCTTTCGGAAGTTCTCGGATGTCGCGAATACAGCCGAGGAACACCAGCACGCGATCGTCTGCGACACAGGATTCAAGAGACTTTAGACATTTGGCACGGGAATAATGGACTTTTCATACTTCATAATTCGGCTTGGGCTTTGGGCTAACCGTGGAAGTATTGTCGTGTAGATAGCGATCGGTGTCCGTGGAGCTGGAGGACTTCCCTTTTGATTAACAGCTGAGTAAATTCTGTCCGCTATTATTGTTTACCTTTTTTTGTGTGTGTAATTGTAACTGTATGTGTTAATTTAGTATGATTATTTGTTTTTATCATTAAAATTTGTTAAAGTTTTAATTCGTTTTGCCTGGTGTGTTGTTGTAAGTGTGTCATCGGGAGCCAAAAATAGATTTGTGTATTCGGCACACGTTACAGTGTTATATATTGTACGATAGGCGCACGGATAAACAGGCAGTTAACATCGGATTAAAAAAACAGATCCCACGATAAAGCATGCCTCAGTGAAGAATGTGCTAAAATTGCAAGCATCTGTGATGAGTAGATGCTGCGAAAACTGCGATCAAAACTGTTACGGACAGACACACAAACAGTTAGATAGACGGACAAACACACCAGGTAAAACAGTATACCCCTTCCTCGGCTTCTGAGCGGGGGTATAGTTAAAAGATGTGTCCAGTGATTATTTTTATAAGTGGGTAACTATTTTTGATACGCCTTGAGTACGTTTATATTGTCAGACTGAGTATATTTAAAAATATTAACTTGTAGTTTAAGAATATTTACATCAAAATAATAAAGGTAAAAGCTTTGATTAGTTTTTAAAGATCAGTATCATGTGTCTCGAACAAAGTGCAATCACTGACATAATATAATTCAAGTGTATTTGTTTTGTTTTTTTACCTATCGATTATTCATAAACTTTGTAGACATAAAACTCACCCCCCCCCCCCCCCCCCCCCCCAAAAAAAAAATAAAACCAGAAATACAAAAATAATGTCGGAAATGCTGAGCATAATTCCTTAAACTTTATAAATGTAGTACACAGTTTCTAATCAGTCTTTCTATATAACAAGCTGTTGATTGAAGAAAAGAAATGCCAGAAATGCTGAATATACCGGTAATTCCGAAAAAAAAATCGAGTTTTTAGCGCCTAAACGCATTGCTGCTCATACATGTATCTCTGCACTACCCTTTGAATACAGTCACAAGTTAATTGTCCATTCACAAAGTGGATGTCAAATGGTTATTTTTCTGTGTATAACATAGACATATAGCTGGTGGAAGAATCACATAATACCACGTAATCGTCCTCTTATGGAAAGTTTACTCCCCTATTAAGTTTTTCTTAAACCTATCATTTCTAGTGTATGCAGTGTTGACAAACTTGAACCTACAGAGTATATATATGATTTATTGTTCGATTTTGATTTTCAGTCAGAAAAGTCTTCATTTCCAGTTTTATTACCTGAAATTTACTCTTTCATAAATGTCGGAAAATAAAAGTCAACGAAAAATTGCCAATAAGCTATAAAATATCAGAAAGAAAAAAGGTGTAAGAATATATATTTTCATTACTGAAATAAAATGCAGTCAAATTATTGAGATAATCTGTTTTTATTCTCCATTCTGATTCTTATGAACATTTATTTCGGTCAGAATTGCATATCTTTTACAAACACAATATTATTTTTTATGCCGTTATTTTGTATGTTTTGAAAAATCTGTGTATCTTCTACGCACCAACTCCTGATAGATCCTGAGTGATTGATTAATTTTTATTGAATATCATGTTTCTCATCTGACTTTATTTTCTGCAGTTTTTTGTTTTTACTACGCTATTCTTTTTTCTAAATGTGGACAGGTTTTCGTCTGCATCGACGCTGCATGTTCATAAAATTAATCGCGTTCAATATGATAAAGAGGGCAAAATGTATTCCTTTGACAACACTTGGAAAAATTGTGGAAATACTTACAATATCAATTTCTCAATAACTACAGCTACAATTTATGCATTTCCAAAGAAACCATTTTAGGTGTACTCCTTGATTTGCTCTACAAAAAATCGGAATACTTCCGGCACCATCGGGAAAAATGTCAAGTACTGACCGCTACGTCCGAGAAGTTCTTGGCCTCTCTTGTAAACTATAACTAGAACATTGTTTTTAAAAATGTGTTAAAATTCCATTCTTAAGAAAAGAAATATTTTACTTCGATGGGTTTTTTTTTATTTTTATTTTTTTATTCATTTATTTATTTATTTATTTTTTTTGCAAATTCAATAAAAAAGTTTTTTCTTTATTTCATAGCTTTTTAAAGGTGATGATTTTTTACTAGTCCTCATGTATCTGTAGGTGTAAAGATTCCTCAATCTTCGCTAGCGAAGGGTTTCCGATCCGCTTCACATCTCCACCTCTGTAGATTTCGGATCGAAAAACTTTGGCTAGCAAGGATCTCATCTGTATATCGGCCAAAATATCAAAAAGATGTGATCAATTAAATTTTCTCTTAAAAAAATAAAATGTTTCCCTTTGACAATTAACAAGCTACTTTATTGTTCAATATAAAATTCAGCTATATATTTCAACAGTATTTTTTTTTGTAAACTCTTAATAAATAAAATTAAACATGCTGAAAGCTATAACTTCTGTTTTGTCCTAAAAATCGGTAAAATAACTTTATAAAATCTTCACTGGTGATAATAATTCTCTTCAAGACCCCATTCCTATTTTTATTTAGAAGATTCTGCAAGTTTCGATAAAATCGTTATGCATGGACCGAAGAAATAAAAAAAGGGGGGGGGTGTCGTTATTTAACACGAGCATAAAATGACACCCTGTCTGAAAAATCAAATAATTATTTTCATTGATGTTTAGATTTAAATTTGAAATTTAAAATAAATAAGTTGTAAGCTAAGATACTGAATTAAGTTTGTAACATTCCACATTAAAGAATTATTTAAACAAAATAAACAGGATTAAATCACCACATCAATACTTGAATTCAACATTAAAGATGGTTGCATGAATATTATGGTGATATATACAACATTCATTGCTACATACACAGTGTAAATATTCATCTTCAAAACTACGTCTTTTCAGCACGTAATCGCAAATGCGCTGTGGGGAAAAGGATAACGTCATCAAAAAGTAACAAATGTAATGCTACTATTACGTCACAGACGGCGCGATAGACAGAGTTAATTCACTATTCAATACCAAAGTTACCTTTATGTTAGTGACTTTTTAACAATAATCTTGGGAAAATTTGGGAAACATTTTGTCTATAGACATTGGCACATCGTATTCTAGATGCATTCAAAAAAGTCAGATTTATCTCCAGGATATGATTTTAACATAGACAGCTATACACAAACAATAATATTATCTTCCTTCAAATATTGTAAGACATATTATACGTAATTACGCAGTGAATAGTTCTATCATTTTTTACAAAATGAAGGAATCAAAACCAAATATACTTTTTTCAACAAAGAGGTGTAGGACATGAGAATTTACCTTGAACAATCGTAGCATTCATTTGCTCAATGACTGTTTTCAAAGCTTGGATTTCCTTCTCAAGTTTCGTAGCATTCATCTGCGCAATTATTGCCTTCAAACCCTGGATCTCCTGGTCAAGTTCATTTCTAGTGATGACCTGGTCACCGTGGTTGATGTTTTCTAGAAGAATTGCGGATATCGTCCCAAAATCTATCAAAAGAATTAAAGTTCTGGCAAAGAACATGATGGTGTTTATCTGCATTGTAAAATTAGACGGTCTGAAGATAAGAATAGTGCACAATGTCTTAAGGTCAAGATCTAGTAAATGACTTTAGACTAGTCTTGTGGTGCTAGATCCATTATGACGTCATAATCAATTTCAACTTTCTTTTTCCCGTACTTTACGGCTTTGGCAGAATTATGTAGAAAACAGGGTATGTTCATGAAATTCAAGTTGAAATCATATGAAAAGTAAACCGGATACCTATATTAAATTTGATATTGATTTATAGAAGAGGCCATGAACATACTAATTACCATTTTCTGAGAGACTGTAGGCAATCTGGATACATTTCCTTTGCCGAATACGGAAAAATCTCCTATATTCATGACTGGTTTTCTTAATTTTTCATTGAAAATGACAGTTTAAAATACAGTTTTTCATCTTGTTTACCTATGAATTATGGCCCGAAACACCTAGTTTGACCAAGCTTAACTTGTAAAGCATCAATAAAGGAATTTATTTCTCAAATCTGATAAATTTGTAGGCACCTTTCATTTACTAGAAAGGAAATAACACAATTAACTAATTTTTTTGCTATAATCGTGTTCACTCGGAAAAGATTTGTCATCTTATGCATCTTATGGGGAAAAAAACTTTTTTTTTTCATTCATTTTCATGCACTCTCCATCTTTATTTAATTAGCAGCATATATCAATATAAGAATATAAAAGAATTAAATCCACATTAATGAATTTCTCAAAGATCTGCATGAGCCAGCCATTTTTCTTCCTAAAAAAGACAAAAGTTTGTTCAGTTCAACTGGAGATTTGATGCACGATACAGAGTTTAGCATTACTCGGTAATGAACTTCATATCACATTATCTAATACTTTTGTCCAACTTTATTCGTTACAATGGTACAATAAACACAAAATAACAAATATCTATCTGAATAAATAGAGTTGAAATATAGCTGAATTTCTTATTTCTTCTTTTCAAATTAGCTGGTAAAAGAAAATAATATCAGCAGCTCCAACACCAAATGCACATTTCTCGGAGCACTGATTCACTGCAACAATTGTGTACGACACATCCAGTGTATCATTTCTCATATAACACTCCCCGTAAAACTCCAGACCAAAGAACTGTAACATTCTGTTTCTGGTCTCCTCTGCACACGCCCGGACTGTCGCGCCAATGTCATACCAGTTTATCTGGGGTCTCATATTAACATAACTCAGAAATCCAGGGTTAGCACCGGCAGCATAGTAGCAACCAATAGGTGTAAAGTCCCGAGTGTTTGGTTGGATCATCTCTCCATTGTCTACAATGCAACGGTTGAATATCCCATAAAAATCAAATAAGCACATTTATATCTAAAACACTTTTTTAATTCATTCTTATTTCAAAACCCCTTTTATGTGAACTTTTTTTTGAATAATAACATTTTAATCATTCAATCATATTGATTAGCATTATAATATGCACTTTTGTAATGATAAACCACAACATAAATTCTCTTAAAGAAATTTTAAATAATATGTTTATACATGAAATCATTTATATGTACATTATGTACATATTGGAGTGTATGCATGAAATACATATATGGAGATAACGAACAGTATTGAAGTGTGTATGTACATTGCATGTACAGCTTCTAAACGACAATCCAATGACCGGAAGATACCCTGAATACAACCAGAAAAGCCATCATTCCACTGACATTGTTTCTTGTACACACGTGTTGGGCTGTGTTACCCTAACCTTACCTTGAATACAACCTGAACAGCCATCATTCCATTGACATTGTGTATCCTGAATACACGTGTAGGGCGCTGTGTGATCACTTCCCTGTTCACAGATCAGGTCATACCTACATCTGTGGTTACTACAGCTTCCCATGTACAGGTCCTCCTATTTGAAAAAAAAATATAACACCCATGTGTAACTATATAAGAAATGCTCAATATCTTCTTCCCCAATTTCCTCTAGTTATATGTTGTTATCTTTTATTTTTGGAAAGAAGAATAATCATTTGACTATATGTGATAATGATAGAAAACAAAAGTTTTAATTTAATTAAATGTATGAAACTGTACACACTTTTTATCTTCATGCACGTAAAGAGAAACGCACAAAACTATGTTTTTGAATTTATGCCGCAACTGTTTAAAAACATTTCCTAAACATATGGAAAAATCTCCCTGGAGAATTTAGTACGGTTAGTTAGAAGAAAGCATTAACAAATATAGATATACGAGGTTTATCCCAAATTTTCATATAAATAGCCTTAAAAACAGACAGTTGTTGTCATTATTTTCAAAGTGTTGTTTTAGGATGTGAAAATTTGAATTTTTATTTGAAAGTTGTCGTAAATGTATACCATTATTTAAATTATTATTTTCTCTTGGTTCGATTTGATTATTTATTGTTTCTACATGTTTATGTCATAAAAAACGCTCAAAACAGAAATTTCAACGCATAATACTATTTTAGTATATGATATGTTACGATATAAATATATGGAGAATACTATTTTAGTATATGATATGTTACGATATAAATATATGGAGAAGTCGAACAGTTTCTACGTTCATTCCATTGACAAAACTGTTCGTCGTGGATTTTGTATCGATCACTCGTATATACAAATATAAAAATTTAAAGAGAAATAAAAAGAACTGAATTACAACAAAAAATATCAAACCTACCAACGGCCATTAAATGCTGGCTAGTTTTATTTCAAAAAGTGTCTACAACATTGAATTTAACAAGTGGTACATACATCTCTCCAAACATCGACGTCATAAGATCTAACGTGACCGGAATTTTCCATTTGTGTTCCAGGTGTAAGGTGGCCTTTGTAGTTTAAATAACATTTCCTCCCTATGGTATCAAAGTTGATAGATAGACATTTTCTTTGAAACTTGCATTTCCTAACACAGGAGAGCAGGGTATATGTAGAGAAAACAGAGTATGAGGCATTCACGATAACCTTTCCGGATGAATAATTGAAGGTCACACGGTAACATGACCTGGTCAGTGATATCAGAATTAGGAGGAAGACCACGGTCTCAGATTTCATTTCAATATCATTCCAATAAGTAAACCAGCGCAGTGTCAAACTTTCCCCTTACGTGCTGAAACTATATGGAATATTAATACATCATATTCTATATCCATTTCTCATAAAGGAGAAATTAATAAAGCCGTTTATGTGAAATGCTCCTCAATAATAACATTGTTATACACACTATAGGAAACTGATTTGATGTCGGTTATTGCACTGTAAAATAAATCAAATTAATTTATTGCACTGTAAGATCAATGCAATTAATCAAGTTAGAGGTCGGATTTTTCTTACATCCAATTGCTTATGCTTATTCGGATGCCATCAGCTGCCGTTACAAGGCAGTGTATTTAGAGCTGAACTCGGCATTATTGCTCATTGTGAGAGAAATGATCGCCAAATATTTAGCATTTACTTAAGGAATAACTGTCTTATTTTTCGAATTCATGAAGTGATCAATGGATTGGCTTGTGTGATAATTTGCATAAACGCCGAAGGCGTTTATGCATAAAATTATCACACAAGCCAATCCATTGATCATCTTCATGAATTTGAAAAATCTGACAGTTATTCCTTATATTTACATGCTTTGATTCCGCCAATCCACGGGCTCCAAGCCTGCTTCTCTCTAGGTGTTGTCCCGCCCTGCACGTGGTTTTTTTTTTTTTGGAACCGCGCCAAAACATTCATGAGGAAATCAATTACATTTACAATTGGTAATTTTATCTCGGACAAAGACATTGGAAATGTAAATATTGTGACATGAGACCTATAAATGTGTCTGTCGCATTCGAAGGACTTAATAATTGTCTTCACGTCCAAGAGAGAATTTCGATAAATTAAACCTTTAATTAGGGTTAACTATATGCAGTTACTTCAAACCTCTAGTATGAAAGGATGTATTCATTTATTTTTGTATTTGTGGCAAGAAACAGACCAGAAAATTAACAAGTATACTATTAAGAATTCTCTTTTTATTCTTACATTCGATCCAATATATTGATCTAATCAGAACTTACAGTTCTTAAAGGAAAATTAATGTAAAACTCTGGAAAAAATATCCCATTGTATTTGGCGATTGATCCTTAAAAAGCATGCTAAAGCAATCAGTATAGTGTCTACAGGGGGTTCCTTCTCATATTTTTATTTTAACAAAAATTAAAATTATGCATTCTTGTAATGACAAATTGTGCAAGTATACTACCAAACATAGAATTTTTATTAATTTATTATAATTAGTCACGGCATTAAGTAATCACTATAAAGCAATTTCTAGATTGATCGACAAAATTGGGGAAACTGGAAGTTGGGTGGATTCAAGGCAATTCATTAGATACTAGATGACATGGTAGTCAATTGCTCTATATTATTTAGTTGATTTGTAACTGGGAAATTTATCAACATCAATAGGCAAGAATTAGATATCTGGACAAAAACGATGCGCAGTGCACGTCGGGATATTGCATTTAGTTTTCAAGCAAGAAGTTTATGTAAGTGTTTTGTCATGACACCAAAAAATTTGTCAATTCCATCAAATTGAAAAAGCTAGCATATTATATGTACTAGTACCAAGAAGAAATTTACAAACAATTTACAAAATCTCTGATGTTTTGGATGACCGTGTTTGCTCTGCTCCTATTTTGTATTGTTTTATGGACTTTTTAGCGTTGATACTGTTCATTATCTCCACAAATTCGATCAAGAATAATAAGTGAATTGTTAGCAATTTCTTATAGTGTATCATTGGATAACGGCATTATTCAGAAAGAAAACCACCTCCCGAGACATTCATATTCCATTCAGGGGGATAATTTCATTGTTTATTTTAATAAATGTACTCTTAAAAAAGATCATTGATTAAAAAAAGTTTTGTTTTTTTTTACTTTTTTGGTCTTCTTAGCATAACGGTAGGATCAATATTTTGTCATTATCGATAAATTCAGACACACTGACAACTGAATAATTGGCAAGTTAATAATTTATTTAGACTAGAAAATGGATTGCCCTTATTTTACTCTTATTTCAAGAAATATTTGGAGATAAACGTACAGTATTCAAGATCGAAAGTCCATAAAACAATACAAAATAGGAGAAGAACAAAAACGGACCTCCAAAACATTAGAGGTGGGATCAGGTGCCATGGAGGAGCGATCATCCTCTGCCGACCGGTCACACCTGCCTTGTGCTCCTTGTCATGACCGGGAATTAACGAAAAAAATCCGTCGTCAATTCAGTGTATAAATAATGGACTAGCAATTAGTATGAAAATTGTCAGTCAGCATTTGACTCAAAAATAAATTGTTTTTGCTGACAAGATCATTACATCGACCATAGAACTTACGAAATGATGACTTCATACAACCAGTCTTCCTTGTTATATATATTCTGAACTACCAACTTTATCAGATTTTTCTATTGTATAACGTGATTTTTTTTAAAGGGTAATGTTGATTATCTACACAAAATTAAAACGTGAAATGACATCCAAAACCATAACTCGCGTTAATTAAAAGGCTCAACTTCTTACGGAATATTTAATAAATTTCTTACCGCAATCCCTTATCTTTCATTAGTGTTCAAATCTAAGGGGATGTTCAAATAACAAGTTCAAGTATGAAAAATTTTATTTTTATTTTTTTATTTTAAAAAGTTCATGAAATCGGGTGGATTTGAAACTGTAAACATTTTCAGTATTTGTCTCTATATAAGATAATGATATCTTCTAAGTTTTATACTAGAGAGAAATTTAATTGTTGAACAGGAAATTTGGTTCTCTGCAGACAGTGACAGGGTTTATGATTAAATCTTAATATATATTAATTTCAGACAAAAGAAATTAATTAAGTCATCCATATGAATTGTTTTCAATAATGATGTTATCCATATTAAAATCCTCTACAAGACAGTATCGGTGTCAGACATTACAAGTGTAATTCAATTCAATGGATTAAGAATATAAACACACATTTACAAGAATTTTAGGAAAATCCATTCTTTCAAATAAAAGAAAAAAATATCTTAATATATCAATCTTAACTTACCATTAAAAAATAATAAAGGCAAGAATAATGTAATCGATCTCCTTAATCTGTTGTACGGGGCATAGAACACGGACCTCCGAAGTATCCAGTGGGGACAACAAGTGCCTAGAAAAAGTAAACATCTCCTGTTGTTCGGAGCTCTAATTATTGATCAGGTAGATTAAGTTATCCAATTAAATGTAAAACAATGATATTTATATTAAATAGTATGTGTCTTTCAAAATACTTAAAAACCATAAAGAGTGTTCTGCACATACGGTCAATAAAACAGAAAATTTTCAAACTCGTTACTTTTAAAGGGTTGTTGAAATTCACATCACATCAACTTGATTTCAGAACCATTAATTGTTGATCAAGGCATACAGAATATTGTTTTTAACATAAATATCTCTAATGATTCTCTTAGAAAATAAAACACTTAATACTTTCTGAAAGAAAACTGCTATAACTATTTTCAAGTACATCAGTTTTTAATATACATAAAAAAAACGTTATATACAAATATAATTATGACATAAATAATGAAACATATGGATATGGAATATATATGGAGATATCGAAAAGAATTCAAGATCAAAAGTCCAAAAAACAATACAAAATAGGAGCCGAGCAAACACGGATCTCCAAAACATTAGAGGTGAATCAGGTGTCATGGAGGAGTGACCATCCCATGCCGACTGGTCGCAACTGCCGTGTGCTCCGTCATGATTGGGAAATAACGGGAATACCCTTTGTCAACTTAGTGTATAACTAATGGACTAACAATTAGTATGCAAAAAAATATCTGCATTTGACTTAATGATAAATTGTATTTGCGCCAGGAGAGCTTAAGATAAAAGATACCACAGAGTCTGACACATCTGTTTCATACTTGGATATTTTACTTGAAAATGGTAACCTAACAACCAAGTTATATGATAAACGTGACGACTTTAACTTTTCTATCGGCAACTTCCCTTACTTATGCAGCAATATACCTTCATCACCTGCATACGGAGTTTATGCATCTCAGTTGATTCGATACTCAAGAGTTTGTTTACGAATGAACAATTTCTAAAACGAGATAAATTATTGACAAACAATATGAAACAAAAATATCAGCAATTTTGTTTAAAGTCATCATTTCGTAAGTTCTGTGGTCGATACATTGGCCTTGTCTACAAATTACATTTTTTTACCGAGTCAAATGCTGACTGACATTTTTCATACCTTATTGACAGTCCATTATTTATACACTGAATTGACGACGGATTTTCCCGTTATTTCCTGATCATGACAAGGAGCACACGGCAGATGCGACCAGTCGGTAGGGAATGCTCACTCCTCCGTTGAACCTGATCCCACCTCTAATGTCTTGGAGGTCCGTGTTTGCTCTGCTCCTGTTTTGTATTGTTTTATGGACTTTTGATCTTGAATACTGTTCGTTATCTCCATATGTTTCATAGATATGGTAGTTCAAAGTCATTTTCAATTGGTTCTTTCGGATATTAAAAATATTCAAAACTGACATATGATTTTGAAGAATTTCTTCCTTAGAAAGGGAACTATAAGTATAAGTTGGATTACCACTTGTAGAAATAAATCCAAGTTCTTCTAAAATTTATATAATGCGTCTTACAAACGAAAACAATGTTGTTACCTGTGCTGCCTGCTTTTTAAAGAAAGACCTCTTCATTATGACTACGATACTAGTCTTTCTACATTTATATTTTTATTTAAAAGTAATCAAAGTTATTTAACCATAATTTAAGTTCAAAGTATAAAGAATAGAAACTTAGATTCAGAGCATGTAGACGAAAATGAAAATAATAGACAGAAATCAAGTTCAAAAGACCATTTGAAAAACACAAAATTTGAAGCGAATAAATACAGACCTTTTTAAAAAATAGATAGAATCAGGCGTTATGGAGCAGTGAGCAGTGGAACTGCTGAGCGGTTAACCCGTCGAGTGCTCTTTGTCATGACTGGGTATAACAGAAAAGTTTGTATACAATTAGTGTGAAAATAGTGGCATATATTTTTGTATGTAAAACGTTTGATTTTTTGCTAGAGTATATTTGCTGATAAGGTTATTGAATCAACTGGGAACTTGTGATATATCGACTTCAAATAAGACTGTGAATATCACTGTATAATAAACTTATTTAACAATAGCTTGTATCAGTTAATACAATGCTCGTTTGTAGAGCAGGTTGTTGAGTATCATATTAACTAGGATACATAAGCCCTACATGCGATAAAAAATATAATATTGATTGAATTAGGGTATTTGAAGATAGAAAATTTAAAGTCATTGCCTTTATTCTAAAAGTTTTCTTGTAACATGAATATACCACTAACAGGTTTTCTTATTTCTAGTAATAAATCCTAATATGAATTTGATGTGTTGGACGCTGTGTTATCTTTCATAAAACATGGAGATAACGAACTGTAA
>NW_026934864.1:0-6141 GCF_032062105.1 Saccostrea cuccullata
GTACCTACAATTCAAAAGTTATTGCCAAAGTAAAAGTTTGGAATTTTTTAGTAAAAGTAGTTGAAACTCCAATGTCAAGGTCAAAAGGTCAAATTTGGTGGTACCCAAAGAAAGGTCTTATCACAAGAAATACACATATTAAATATGAAAATCAGAGCTCCACTAAATCAAAAGTTATGGGCAAGGTTAAAGTTTTTGTGACGGACGGACAGACTGACGGACCGACGGACGGACGGACAGATGGACAGACGAATGAGATTTAATGTCCCCTCGCTTTCGCGAAAGCGGGGGACAATAAAAAGGAGAAAATGCAGTGGACCAGAACGGGATTTGAACCCAGGCCCCATGAAACTCTGGTCAGGTGCTCTACCAACTGAGCTATCTGGCCCCCGGCGATCGAACCCGGCTGACCGCCACATTCTTCCCTCCTTAAAGGTCTTTAGACCCCAACCCCGGCTCATCCCTGGCAGGTCTTTCACCTGTCAGTTCCAGGGCATGGCACAGCACCAAATGTAGTAGGAAAGGAGAAATGCACGATGAAAACTTGTGGCTGGAACGGGAATCGAACCCGGAACCCCTGTATCAGGCCATCCTTAAAAAATTGTTTGTTTGGAATTGCCGCCTGAAGGTTTTCAGACAGAGGAGGGAGGGAGGGAAATTTTTTTTTTTTTTTTTTTTAATGGAAGAAATTTTTTTAATTTTTCATAAATATCTCAGTAAACAGTAAATACATTTTCTGACTTTAAACAAAAATATCTACAATTAACAAAAAAAAAAACAACATAATTTTACATAGATATCTACACTATATTTCAGCGTTTTGTATGGTGCATGTGTTACATGTAATGGGCAAAAAAATGATTAAATAAAAAAAAAATCTTCCTACTTTTGATCAATAATTTTTTTTCAGGAGGGGGCATTTCAATGAGGCGGGAGGCAATTCCAAACAAACTATAATTTTATTTTGGCCTCAGGTCCAGCACAATACCCCGATAAAGGTATATAGCTTGATAAAGCTATATAGCTTTATTAAGGTATTTAAAATACCTAGATCAAGGTATTTTATGGAATGAAAATTCAAAAAAATTCTTTAAAAATTAAATACTGAAAGTTGAGTTCTGAGTTTTTGTCAGTATGTCCACTCGTGCATGAAAAACACTCTGGTATCAAAAAGAAAGCATAAAAAAAACGTCTTCTCACAAGTCTCTCAAGTTTAGTGCTTGACTGGATCTTTCAGCAACAGCATCTTTCATCTTTGTTACTGCCTGGTCAATCTAATTAAAATTAGATGTTAGATCCGCTCGTATACTTGCTACACTAACATCTAACAACATCCCATAGAGGGTCACGTCAGAGGTCGAATTCGGAACAACTCTAGACTTATTCCCTTCGATTACGTCAACAAATAGCCGATGATTTTGCCAGCGACAATTTGATTGGTTGATAGATATTGACCTCTGACGTGACCCTCTATGGGATGTTGTTAGATGTTGTTAGATGTTAGTGTAGCAAGTTTGCGAGCGGATCTAACATCTAATTTTGATTAGATTGCTGCCTGGTTCTCTTGCACTTCTGCTATAAAATAAGTTTTAATGTATATAATTGTATGAGATTGATGAATAAACAAGCAAATTCAAAGAATTGTGGTCCCCCGCTTTCGGTATCTTTGTGGGCAAGATATCATTTTTAGGGTCAAGGTCAATAGGTCAAAGTTTTTGGTATCCCATGAAAGGTCTTGCCATAAAGAATACATATATTTAAAACATGAAAGTCCTAGTTTCTACCGTTCAAAAGTTGCGACCAAGGTTAACGTTTTTAAAAAGTAGTTTAAACTCCAAGGTCAAGGTCAAAGGGTCAAAGTTCTTGGCATGCAATGAAAGGTCTTCTCAAGGATTACATACGTGAAGTACGAAAGCCCTTACCGTTTAAAAGTTATGGTCAAGGTTAAAGTTTTTTCAGAAGTACGTAAATCTCCAAGGTCAAGGTCCAAAGGTCAAAGTTCTTGGTATCCAATGAAAGGTGTTGCCTCTAAAAATACATGAGTGAAATATAAAAGTCCTTGTATCTACCGTTCAAAAGTTGTGACCAAGGTTATAATTTAAAAAAAAGTAGTTAAAACTCCTAGGTCAAGGTCAACAGGTCAAAGTTCTTGGTATCCAATGAAAGGACTTCTTACAAGAATAACATATGTGAAGTATAAAAGCCGTAGCCCTTACCGTTCAAAAATTATGGTCAAGAATGTAGTTTTTTCATAAGTACGTAAATTTCCAAGGTCAAGGTCAAAAGGTCAAAGTTGTTGGTATTCATTGAAAGGTCTTGTCACAAGGAATAAATATCTGAAATATGAAAGTCTTAGTACCTACAATTCAAAAGTTATTGCCAAAGTAAAAGTTTGGAATTTTTTAGTAAAAGTAGTTGAAACTCCAATGTCAAGGTCAAAAGGTCAAATTTGGTGGTACCCAAAGAAAGGTCTTATCACAAGAAATACACATATTAAATATGAAAATCAGAGCTCCACTAAATCAAAAGTTATGGGCAAGGTTAAAGTTTTTGTGACGGACGGACAGACTGACGGACCGACGGACGGACGGACAGATGGACAGACGAATGAGATTTAATGTCCCCTCGCTTTCGCGAAAGCGGGGGACAATAAAAAGGAGAAAATGCAGTGGACCAGAACGGGATTTGAACCCAGGCCCCATGAAACTCTGGTCAGGTGCTCTACCAACTGAGCTATCTGGCCCCCGGCGAGAGAACCCGGCTGACCGCCACATTCTTCCCTCCTTAAAGGTCTTTAGACCCCAACCCCGGCTCATCCCTGGCAGGTCTTTCACCTGTCAGTTCCAGGGCATGGCACAGCACCAAATGTAGTAGGAAAGGAGAAATGCACGATGAAAACTTGTGGCTGGAACGGGAATCGAACCCGGAACCCCTGTATCAGGCCATCCTTAAAAAATTGTTTGTTTGGAATTGTCGCCTGAAGGTTTTCAGACAGAGGAGGGAGGGAGGGAAATTTTTTTTTTTTGTTTTAAATGGAATAAATTTTTTTAATTTTTCATAAATATCTCAGTAAACAGTAAATACATTTTCTGACTTTAAACAAAAATATCTACAATTAACAAAAAAAAAAAAACAACATAATTTTACATAGATATCTACACTATATTTCAGCGTTTTGTATGGTGCATGTGTTACATGTAATGGGCAAAAAAATGATTAAATAAAAAAAAAATCTTCCTACTTTTGATCAATAATTTTTTTTCAGGAGGGGGCATTTCAATGAGGCGGGAGGCAATTCCAAACAAACTATAATTTTATTTTGGCCTCAGGTCCAGCACAATACCCCGATAAAGGTATATAGCTTGATAAAGCTATATAGCTTTATTAAGGTATTTAAAATACCTAGATCAAGGTATTTTATAATGAAAATTCAAAAAAATTCTTTAAAAATTAAATACTGAAAGTTGAGTTCTGAGTTTTTGTCAGTATGTCCACTCGTGCATGAAAAACACTCTGGTATCAAAAAGAAAGCATAAAAAAACGTCTTCTCACATGACATGTTTTTATACTGATTTGTTTATGTTTGAGCACTTAACATGCATGGGTGAATTTACTGACAACAATTAACTCAGAACTCGACTCTCAGTAATTAATTTTTTAAGAATTTTTTTGAATTTTCATGACATAAAATACCTTAATTTGGTGAGTGATTTTTACATGCCTTGTATAAAGCTATATAGCTTTAAAGTTTAATATTCCAGTGCACCAATGCGACTTTTTACACAGTCAGGTGTCTAACCACTGAGAAAAAAGGCTGATATCCATGGTCCATAAAGCTAGCTTTACACATGTATGTTTATTGTATTGAAGTGATTTGAATTTTGTTGAATGTTGAATGCAGCGAAATACTTCAAATAGCAAAATATAATTTTATGAACATCTTATCTTTTAGATAGAATGTTCTATCGTTAAAATGATATTGTCCTACGGACCCGGTTTAACCTAACTGTGGTGAGGGCTTGTTCCGAAACACAGTTAGATCATTCTAACTACTTATCTTTGGGAAATAGATCTAAAATAGGTGATCCTATAGGTGACACACAACAGTTAAAACTTTATTTTAAAAAATATATTTACCGATGCAAAAGTGATGTATGCAGGCTCCACAATATGACGTTTGTATCCATCGGACACTGACAAAACTTCTCCTCTATAATTAGCTGATAATAACAATATCGTCCTCGAATTCGAGAAAAATCTGTTAATAAATTTAGACGAAAGATGATTATAAATCTATTTCATTTGGGTATAAAGTAAAACACTTCATTTTCACTCAAAATAAATAAGAAACGGTTGACATTCTCTGATATATTGTTTACTCTGTACTTCTTTTATATCGAATTTTTCCTGGTGGCAAAAGCACTCTAAAACCCAAGCTTTTATGATATACGCATATAACTCAACAATCGTGAATAAAAAAAACGTCATTCAAACCGTTCTGCTTTGTATAACTACTTAACTTTTCCTCAAAAGCTTTGTATAAACCAGAAACATGCTAAACTAAATACACACTAACACAGTTCCTCATGGAAAAAGAGCACCAAAGACCCAGATTTTGACATCATTTCCTGGTTGAACAAGATGAAGCAGAGTAATAAATGGGTAGGCTTTACCTGATTGGCTGAATTGAGGTATGTAAATATTTTCATTTTAAAGTAAAAATATTAATGTTTGAAATAAATGATGGAATGTGGGAATATTACAAAAATTCTAGAAATACCAGGGGAGATTGTAGGAGTGGGGATTGATATTTTTGGCAGGGTGTCATTTACTGCCGATCTCTGTAAGTTCTAAATAACTGCAAATTTGACCTATAAACGCCGCGGAACGGTATATTTTTTTTCGTGTTTTTAATAAGTGCTTAGAACGAACTTTCAAATAATACCAGTGATTTGTTTGAACGGGAATTAGTAAATTACTTGGAGGGCAAAAGGTTTGTATAGAGTTCTATGGGAAATTAATTGGTACTCTTTTCCCTATAGAGACCCCATTTTTTAATAAGTAAAGTGAAGTGAAAGTCATGAAAAGTTATTTTTAGCAATTTATTTGAATATTGAAGACATTTCGAGAGAGAAATTAGCAAAAATTTGAATTATTTATCTGTAGAATTAGGGTTAGAGGTGATTTTGGGTCTTTTTTAGAGATTTGGGGGGGGGGGGGGTTACAGAGGATGGAAATTGGTAAAACAATGTGTAGTTGACTTGGCCATAGGAGAAAGGTAAGTTAAGAAAATGTATCATGTATGTATTCAGAAATTTATGTATGTATTTTACATGTACATGTAATTGTGTATTTATATGATTTGCTATATATGTGTACTTTTGGAAGTGTAGGATGGTGGCCTGGTGTTAATTTTTGTTTAGTTTCTTATACGTCTGCACGTTTGGTATCTTTTCGAATAATTTATTTGGCCCTTAAAAGAGCGTTTCGTGGTATTCATGTGAAAGGAGGTCATTTTCTGTCTTGACGTATCATGTCGGTAGTGTATGTGATCCTCTGGATTGCCTCCCTTTGACTGCGGGGGGATCAGTTTGTAGTTTGGTTGTTTCTATATTGTAGCTACACAAAGGTATGTGTTTTCCCTCTTTTTGCTCTTTGTAGTTCCATCAGGGTGACTCTCTGCAACTCATTTTCTACTGTTTTCCAGTTTTTGTACTTAGAGTTACTTCCCTTAGACTAGCTAACCAAATATGTAGAATTTCAACATGATATAATCTTAATTATTGTGACCTTAGGCTTCTGATTTTGTTTTCTTGAATTATTGGAATGGCATTACTGCATGTATCACATTTGACTTTTCTAATATTTACATGTAATTACATGTAAAATTGTAAAACATGTATTCCACCCTTGACGGATCCATTTTTTAAACATTCGGCCATGTAGAAGATATGTAATTTGGTAATTTTTCAGAAAACTTGAAAAATATTGCTGTTTTCTTTATGATTTATGCTTAATTTGACTAACTTTATTGATTTATTTTCATTTAAAGACTATAGAGGACTTTCATATTTCAGCTTCCTGGACCCGGGAGAGCTTGGTATCTGATCGGCGGGGGGCATTTTCTCTATATAAGAAGAA
>NW_026934865.1:0-6177 GCF_032062105.1 Saccostrea cuccullata
TTTGGCAACAACTCAGCATCACAAAAAAATTCTAATTATGGGTGAATTTTTCAATATTAATCTTAAATCAAAACATGCCATTTCATGCTAAAAAAATGTTACATAAATGATTCAATGGTATTTTCATGTCATACTAAATTTTTAGAAATTGTTTATTAATAGAAAATAAATCTTTTTTCATATAAATGCCTTTAATTATAATATTAATATTTAGATTTTTTTGCATTTGCCTAGTCAGAGTTAAGTCCCCTTGCGCAACTCTCCTTCTTTAAAGGTAAAAAAATTGCACTGGAAAATGTCTATGGGGAAATTAATAATGACACATGAAAGTAGTCAACTTTCTATGGAAAAACTCACAATTTAAGGCAAACAAAAAAATGAGTAAAAATTCACAAGGATGTGATTTTCATAAATTTTCCCAGATTCGTGTCATGAAACAGACAGACAGAAAGACCCAAGTTAATAACCCCCACTTTTCAAACGGGGGACAATTAATTATGATACATGTGAACACCTTTGCCCTTGAAATTTACAATAATATTTCATTTCAAAGTATGAAGAATGTGAGAGAACAGTAAATTGTCCAGACCGTGTTTAATAGCAGAAGAATTCAAGTTGAGTTGAATAGCTCACAAAGAAGAGAGTGTACGTATTGTCTCATTCGTCAAAAAAAAAAAATCAAGTCATTGCACCTAAAAATGATGTTGTTTTTTTGGATTCAGTCATTATTTATTGAATTAAGAGCTATGTATGTCTAAATTTTTGAAATACTGATATAAAAAAATCCAGAATTATATTTTTTTAGGAGAAGTTTTTAGGTACTTATGATTAACGTTTACTGTATTCTTAAAATTTTTGATTTGAAAATTTAACAAACTTTGACTTTCAATATTTTCTAAACTTTATATTTGCCAGCGACAGTTTTTTTCACATTTTTTTAACATAAGCATCCTTAACAATAAGCAACAACATTTATTGGATTCAAATACCCTCGCTGGTTGTTACAGCAATATCAATTCTACCTAAAATTGACACTTTTTCCGAACATTGGAAAAGTGCCAATTTCATGACCTTTTTGCACTAAAACAAAATGGATGTCAATCATTTTGACTAAGAATTTGTGAAGAACTAACCTTTATCCTTTTGCTACAAAAAAGAATATCTAATTAACTTGTAAAATTGCAATTTTATTTCTCCTCAAAATATTACTAAAAAGTTTAAAAAATTACCTCTAATTTTGTTGCACGAGCTATTTTTAGTAACAGGCCATAAAACTTATACGAGTTTGATCAGTACAATAAATTTGTTTGATTTTCATTCATGCATGCTAGATTTGGCTTACAAAGTTTGAAGGCGATCAGAGAAACTTGCCTCTTGATCATTTTGCATGGTTTACTCTGAGACAGGCACTTAATACGAATGCAAACAGTTGTCAGTGTGATTTGCAGGAATATAAAGAATTGCATGAATAAAGACGGTTTAAATTATTTTTTCATATATTTATTAACATAAAATAACGCCTTTCCATTTTCCTTTTCAAGTAGGCCAGTAGTACGAGTGCGAATGGGGTACCCCTTCCCCTTCACACATACACACTTTGAGGGAAAAGTCTTCAGTGCTACAGTTTAGATATTATAATTAACTACTGGGTGCTTGGTTCCTGAACATTTTGTTGCAGTGTGTAAAATTGTGGCAAATTATTGCATTTAAACAAAGTTTTACCGAGAAGTCCCCCCACGAGTTTGGCCAGTAGAGTGGGGATGGAGGTTGGGGGGGGGGGTTAAAGCACGGGCCTGTTAAATGAAAAATTATGGTTATTCAAAAAGCGTTATAACCCTTTTGGAAAGGCGTAATAACTCCTCTTAGAATGGAAAGGCGTAATTACGCCTTTTAAAAAGGCGTAATAACGCCTTTTAGAATGGAAAGGCGTAATAACGCCGTTTAGAAAGGAGATATAACGCCTTTTTAAAAGGCGTAATAACGCCTTTTGGAATGGAAGGCGATATAACGCCTTTTTTCGCGTTATTACGCCTTCTCAAAAGGCCTTATATCGCCTTTTAATTTTTTTCTCTCTAGATTGATCCTAATAGGCTTTCGTGCATTTGAACTACCTTATATATATTGGTTTATGAAACTTCATAAATATCCTTACAAACAAAGATGCATAACAGGTTCCAGTAAATGTTCAACCAAGTCTCTTTCGTTACTCCTCACTTAGATATTGACAATAGTGAAGGAAAAAGTTCAAGAGTACTGTGCAACTATATATTCAAGAAGTGGCGTGAATCAGATGTGGATATTTAAAAACTATAAAGAATTTTTTGACAATATGAAATCACAAGACTTTACAAAAATCAACAGCTTAAAAACTTACCACTTTTCAACTTTATACACAACTATTCCCCACGACAAATTAAAATCCAGGCTTTTTAATACCACTGATAGCTGCTTCTTCAATAAAGATGGAACTCGTAAATATACTTATCTCGTCATTGATCATATGCAAAATTGTTTTGTTAAAACAGATTCTGATTGAACACATTAGTACTCTGAAGTTGACATCAAGAAGATGCTTGAGTTTCTGATTGACAATATCTATGTGGTTTTTGGAGACCAGCAGGCATGTTTACGAAGCTATCTTATGACTAAGAAACGTCTTAAGATATACTTACGACAATTCTCAAGACTAAGTGGGGTTTTCGAAATATCCGTAACTTAAGAAAGTTCTTAAGAATTATCATAAAGTTACGACAGCTTTAGACATATCTTAGGTCTGTCGTAAGTAGAAATAGCTGCGTCCATGTTGTTGCTGGCTCGAAGAAATCGTCGTATCAGACTGAATGAGTATTTAAAGATATAGAAGAATTCGAAAGACCGATTACTAGTATGTCTGGACCGTTAACGACAGCTGTAAAATTATATACATGTACCATGTAATATATATATATTTTCGTTAAATAAAATTTTGATATGACTATTAATTTTTGATGATGTGTTTATCGAAACAAATGTAATACAGTTTGACTGATTAATGATATTTGCATTATTTCATTTGAAAGAGGTATTTATTTTGTTTGCCCCCTTTTGAAGCCTCAAAGCTATCGAAAAAATCATGGATTTTTTGTAATGTGCATTGTATCAGATGGTTTCTACATATGTTGAATTATAACACAATTATAAATGTAAGTTATATTTACACATGACACGGACGTAGCATCAGTTTGAAGGGGGTGGTAGAAAAAGATTTCAACTAACATAGAAAAAAATCTTGATAATGTACATTTAAAAAAAAAATGATAAGCGAAAAAGAACCCCAAAATTTTGTGGCTCAAAATCCACAGGCACCTGATGTTACTTTCTTTTTCTTAAAATAAAAGAATATAACCCCTACCTAATAATAAATTATTTTTAGGTAGGGGTATATTTTTATTAAAAGAAAAATACTGTGGTTTCATAAATATTCGTTGAGCACCAATTTTCGAGGATTTCGTTGTTGAGCAGATCCACGAATTTAAATGCTCATTGAATTAAGAAATATGACATTCATTTGTAAAGGCAATGCGTTTGTCCACGAAATAAAGTATCCTCGAAAATGTCCTTTTCATAAAATCCACGACCATTGATGCCAACGAAAATTGATGAAACCACAGTAAGTAATGTCAGGTGTCTAAGCGAAAATCTTATTTCGTGCTGGGGAGGAGGAGGCCTAGGTTCCAACTTCTTTAAGTGCCAAATTTACTCATACACTATTCCATTACCCGTATTTTACTATGTAACACAAAAAGGGGGAGGGGCATCTTTCAATGAACCTTTTCTAATGGTACAGTGTAATAGTATTTGGACCTTCCATCCCCAAATGTTTAATTACGTGCCTGTATGCATCTACTTTCCAAGAATTCCCATGGTTAGAATTCTTATGACATTCAGTGCCTCACGCAGATGCCAACATACATAGTAAGAATATGTAACCTGTAAACAAAATAAAATTTAATCTCACTTAACCTGAGAGAGTCGCGGAGTAAGGAGTTGATCCTTACGTGTCACTCGTGTTCGAATCCCACTGTAGGACGTGGAGACCGGTCCTTCGGATGAGACCGTATTAATCGATGCCCGTGTCGCAGTTGATGGTGGCACGAAAAATATCCCTCATTGCTCAATGGCCCTAAGTGTCGAGAATAGGACAAAAGAGCGATATTTGGTAAGTGTCTCAATAGGCCCCTTAAAATGGATATCTTAATTTTACTTTATATATAGCTATAATTTGTACAGCTATATATGCGACCTTCATTGGTCATTTTCATTTTGATCAAAATGCCGTTATTTTAGAAATATGACATCATAAAAATCACGTTTTCCCGCCATTTTAGCATATTTTGTATAAAACTGCTTATTTTCAAGCAGTTTTTCTTTCAGGAAATATAGAGCGCAACCTAGAACACGATTTATATTTTTACCAAAGATGTATCTATTCAATACTAATATGTGACAGAAAAATTATGTATGTTCTACACTCGCTCTATGTTTTCCATTAGAAAAAACATCAAGAAAAAGGCATATTTTTGGCTTTTTTGTTAGAAAGCAAAAATAGCATTATTTCTCATGTCATTTACAGTTAATGAGGGCATAAAAATGTGAAAAATATATTGGAAATATTTCTAATATAATCTCTTCTACAAAATAAAAATAAATAAAACATATCTGAATGTCATTCTAAAATGTTGATTTTTATGGGGCCAAAATTGGTTCTTATCATATATACTCCTTTGTAGCTCTCCATCGGCAAGTGGTGGTGTCTCCATATGAGTGAGAGAGAGAGTTTTTTCTCTGTCATAATTATTTAAGACGTCTTAACTTAGAATGGGTTTAATTGATGGGTTTTTCCGGGTGACCTCACTTGTGTTGATACATGTACTGCCCTCTATGGCAGAGATTGGAATATAACCAAAAAATCCCACAAATTTTCATGCGAATGATTTAGTCTTTGAGGGAGTGGGCTCCTCCAGTTTTGCCTACTTCCTTCTGATTTTCCGCTGCATCCCGTTTCACTCATATAAACTGGCGCACTTTTCATCGTTTAAGAATTCTGAATGATCAATAGCATTCTGTTTGATTTTAGATGTGTTTGAGAGACGAACATATTTTGAATAGAGGGGGTGCATTATAGATGTTACTTTCACCCTGTTACTTCGAGCATTTCATTGTTATATAATGACAAATTAATTTTAAGAGTACGTAAGTGGGTTCATTTTTACTCACTGTAAAAAATCATTTAATATTAAATTTTAAATAAATGAATTTTGCTGTTGTCGAGTTGAAGGCCACAGTAAAAGATTTTGCACAAATTTTGCTTCATTTGATTACAAAAACAAATCTGCTAATAAAGGGGCACAATTGGTACTAATGGGAATTCCAATAGAATTTTGGAGGTCTCCAAAAACATTACAAACATGACTGTATAGATATTGTCAATAGGAAACTCGGGCATCATTTTAGATGTCGACTTCAGAAAACTTGTGAGTACAATCACACTGCTTTTCAGCAAAATAATATTCCAAATAACCAACGACAAGGTAGGTAAATTTTCGAGTTCCCTTTTTATTGAAAAAGCAGTTGGCAGTGATATCTGGACATTAATTTATCGTGGGGAATGGTTGTGTATACAGTTGAAAAGTCTCAGGATTTTAAGCAGTTGTTTTTGATAAAATCTTGTGATTTTAAATTGTCCAAAAGTATTTCCCCATCTGATTTACACCACTTCTTTAATATATTGTTGCACAGATGAAGTAAATTTTTGGAAAAAATTAATAGAATACATCATAAATAAATTTCCTTATTTATAAAATTAACATGTAAAGAACATTCAATTTGACAATTGTTGAAAATGAAACTGATTTTTTTTACTCGTTGAATTAATCAGCTAACGTTGATACTGTAGATAACGAATCGGTAGATATTAAAACGGTAGCGAGTTTGAGTGACCTCTCAATACGTAAACAGGATTATTATGGTAAAAAAAGAAATGGTTTTTGGGCGATCACAATTATTTCTTAGCTTTTTTTCGCATCTTTTCAAAATACCCTTAGTTATGAATGTGAATTCTAATACTTTTTTTCTTCAACATTTTTTTTGTTTTATATTCATTTGAAATTAGGATGTCAACATGATATAATTTTCAAT
>NW_026934866.1:0-62230 GCF_032062105.1 Saccostrea cuccullata
AAATGTATTAATAATTATTGTATATATGTATGATGGTGCAATGGAAAAGGCAATAAATTTTTATTATCTACATGATCTAGATAGGATTTTTTTAAATTTTTAACAAATGTACAACAATATACATTTATTAGGTACTAGATATATAATATGTACTTAGTAGATACAAAAGTTTTAGGGCATATCAGGTCAATCAATGCAATTATTGACTTTCAGGTCAGGTATTTTATAGAAATTGTGTTTTTTGTGAATTTTGCAATTGGTTTGTTTTTGTTCAGAGAAAATAATTGGCAATGTAATATAGTAGAGGTTGATTCTTTTTGTCTAATTCTGCTTAATAAGAACTTCACATATGGAAAAGAATATCACAGATCAATGTCAAATTTATTCATTTAATAAAAAAATGACTTCTGTCAGACAAGCTCTATTTTCATTTTTTACGGGAAAAAAGTCTTAAATGTCCTTAATTTGTCAATGTAATATAGTAAATTTTACTTCATTCTCAGTAATTAAAATATTCAGCAGTATGAAACAGTTATGTATTATATATATGCATTTCAATCCACTGATTGCTTGGTAATAATGTTCATATACAGTAGCTATTGCAATGAATTGTACATTTATGTAATTACATATACTGTATACAGGGAAATTCTTGCCTCACTTTATTTTTGCCCCTTTTACCATACCCTTTTTGGAGAGAATTTAAAATGGGACAAATTCAAAGAATATATTAGTATAATTTCTTGATAAGAAAAATTATGACTGGTCAAATTTAATATGGGGCAGACTTGTTTGTAAAATTAATGTGAAATGGTGAAAATGACAATGGGCAAAAATAACCCTTTATACAGTAGTTACATTGATGTATACATAGTTATGAAATGATTATGTTGTACATTAATGTTATATTAATACAGTTGTACATTGATTTAAGTCCTTATACTATTCTTATGAAAGTGTAAATTTAGTTATACTGATTGCCTGTAAGATTACATAAATAATATTGATGTTGTTCGGGTAATCAGTAAAATTATTGTACAAGTATCCACAATGTTTTATTGTTGCTACAAGTAGATATATTAATTGTATATACACTATCCATGTGTACATGCATCAGATACAATTTTGTATTGTGACACATAAATACATTGAGTACATATACATTGTAGATACATTATGTACATGTTATGATGTATATTTATGAGGTATATTGTATATAAACATTGTCCATGTGTACATGTTACAGAAAATTTTCTGTTGGTGTGATACATAGATACATAGCATACAGGTGTATACATTTATAATTAGATTGTATATTTAATCTTGACATGCCGTCCTTCAATGTATGTGTATTGTTGATGCTGCTTTGCTGTTTGCAAACTTGATATAACTGTGCTTTCATTATTTTTTTAAAGGATCTTCGTTTTTTATTATTCAAAGTAATTTATTTATTATCTTTTTTTAATTATTATGATGTTTATCCTTTTCCGTCCTAGAAATAAATTGCATTCCATATAGTTGAGGCATATGAAGTTAAGAGTGGGGATGGCAGGTGGGGGGGGGGGGCTTAATTAGTGATATAGGTTTGTCACAGCCCCTCCCCTACCCCCATCCCACATAGTTAAATTATACAAAACCTCGCACATTTCCTGAGAAGGTTAAATGTGCACACAGCTACTAATTTTCAGTGTATCTTCAATATTTATTTTGAATGCTTTATCAAAGATTTTACATTTATTTAAGTGTGATACCTTTGTACATTTTTTGCTTTCATATTTATGCTGATCTACATGTACTTTAGTCAGTTTATGTGAGTTTAATTTTAATCCCACAATGCTATCTTTTGCTGCTTTCATGAAGAGATAAATTGTGACATAATTATTATAGAGAAAAAATGAACCATAAATCAGTAACACAGCTTATAATAATAACCATAACAATAGCAAAACGTCTTCTTTACAAAAAGTCAAATTGAAATGAGAACACAAAAGTTCATAGGGTAAGCTATTACATGTATATCTAGTCAGAAGCAAAATAGATTTTTAAGTTTCTATGGTTTTTATGAAATCCATATCAGATCTTTTATTTGCCTCAAATTTGCTTCAAATTTGATTTGGTGATCTTAAGATTGAGGCATGTCAGATTTTTAATTAAGTCATTGTCTTACTGAAGCTTGAATTTTACAGATCTTGGTTTTGTTGATGCTTGTCTTTCATTGGTATTGTGAAGTTGAAAATGTTGAAAGACTTTTAGGCTAATAATTTTCAGAAATATTTAAACTTATAGACATTGTTTTACAATGACTACTGAAAAAGTTATAATTTTTTTTACTTACAGTCAGCCCAGTGTTCAAATTTACTCTCACTGAGATTTTAAAGATTTTTATAGCAATACTAACCACTGTTTTCACAATTTTAAAGTTATTTTAAGCTTTGTAGTATTTCAGGATGTTTTATATCTCATTAAAAAAGAGCAATTATTCTCAGTCTGATGTGTCTGAAAAATAAACTTAGGTTTAGTTGTAAAAAAAAAATCAGAGATTAAAATTGACTGTAAGATAAATTCGGAGTAATTGTAAAATCCTGAATTTTGATCTCCAGTCAGATTACAGGTTGTACAGTGTAGGATAAACCAAGACTGCTTGTAAAGCCTAATTAGCAGGACAACTTGATTTTATTCCGTGATTATCTGTAGTTATCATTATATGGAAACAGTATTGTAAAATCACATGTATTGTTTTGATAATAAATATGCATAAACTATGAAAATATATACTTCTGTCTTTGGATTCATTGACAGACATTAAAAAATTACTTGTCTATAGTTAGTATTAACAAAGTAAATATGAGCTTGTGCTTTTATAAGTGCACTTTGATCATCGTCAGTCTGTCTGTCTTTCTGTAAATGTTTAACATTTTCGACCCTTCAAAACCACTGGACCAGTGTCAACCAGACTTGCCACAATTCATTCTCGGTGAAGGAAATTCATTTACATGATTGTATATCTGAAAGGAAGGGCCCGAAGATTTTATTCTCTAAAATGATTAAGCATTAGTGAAAATGTTATTGTAATGTTGAAAAATCTCAAAAATTCGGCTAAAAATGTTGAAACGTACACCCAATAAATGAAACCTTCTTTCCATAGTGAAGATCAACAGGTTGTCTCCAGGAAAAAACTTCTTCAGACCAATTTTTTTTATGTTTTCTAGGCGTTTTAGACCCTTTTAAGGCATTTTAGGACCCCTTTTTGAAAAAAAAAAAATTTTAGGGGTCGGGGGCCAAATTCTCCGATTCTCCGAAAATTCTCCGAAATTTTCCGAAAGTACGCGCTTATAACTTTATAACCAGTGATCAGATTTTATTTTTTTTGGTTTCAAAATAAAGGTACATGTATGTTATTTTTGTGTGCAAAATTTCAGAAAATTTGATCAACAATTAATACCTTTTCTCCATCATTCTCCAACCCCACCCCCTTATTTTTTTTTTGAAATTGACTTTATTTACCCCATAACATTCACAAATATTTATCTACATTCATTTTTTTTACGTATTCTTGTAGAACTTTACCAGCCGAAAAGAATGATATCAAGTTTGAAAAAATCGACCCATAAATAAGGGAGTTATGGGCGCCGGAAATCCGGATTTTCGAAAAAATGGCGGCCGGCATGAAGTTTTCAGATTTTTTTCTCTAGAAAATAGCCATAACTTTTTTATTTATTAAGATATATTTATAAATTTGGTGTCAAAATGTAGGTAAATTATTGCTCTCAAAAAATGAATAAAAATAATTATATATTTCAAACCGGAAGTATGGATTCTCCATCATTCTCCATCCCTACCCCCTTCCGGTTTTTAATTTTATTAACTTCTAACGATAATATCTCTTAAATTTTAATAATTATATATTATTTTTTTACGTATTCTTGTAGAACTTCACCAGCCGAAAAGAATGATATCAAGTTTGAAAAAAATCGACCCATAAATAAGGGAGTTATGGGCGGCGAAAAATTAGATTTTATTTAATTAATAGATAAAGGAAATTCGAAAAGAGCGCTCTAGCGCATGGAGCAGGGGATTCGGCTTTCCGCTTCTAGGTCCTATAAGGTATAAGATACAGTCGTAAAAATAATTCTATCGTAAAGATCATTAAATTTTAAGGAGGATTGAAAATTTATTTCTCTTTTTTAAGCGCCTTAAAATAACTGAGAAGCAATAAAGCAATAAATAATAATAAAAGTCGGCATGGGGTAGGGTTGGTTTTTCGGCCCTTCTGCTTTACGAAAAGCAGCTATACACACGATTTATATCTTCAAATATTGCTGAATAATTGTTCTACAAGATAAAAATATATTTGAAAGTTTTCCAAAGCTCTCTTGCGCAAGAAGTTAGGTTTTATTTAATTAATAAAGGAAATTCGTAAAGAGCGCTCTAGCAGAGGTTACAGGGGTTCCGTTTTTCGCTTCTAGGTCCAATAAGGTATAAAATAGGGACGATAAAATAAATTTATCGTAAAGATCATTAAATTTTAAGCACGACTGAATATTTTTCACCATTATTAAAGTGCCTTAAAAGAACTGAGAAGCGATAGAGCAATAAATAATAATAAAATACGGCAGTGGGGTGGGGTTGGTATTTCGGCCCTTCTGCTTTACGAAAAGCAGCTACAAACACAATTTATATCATAAAATGTTGCTGAATAATTGTTCTACAATATAAAAATATATTTGAAAAGTTTCAGAAGCTCTCCTCGGCGAGAAATTAGATTTTATTTAATTAATAGATAAAGGAAATTCGAAAAGAGCGCTCTAGCGCATGGAGCAGGGGATTCGGCTTTCCGCTTCTAGGTCCTATAAGGTATAAGATACAGTCGTAAAAATAATTCTATCGTAAAGATCATTAAATTTTAAGGAGGATTGAAAATTTATTTCTCTTTTTTAAGCGCCTTAAAATAACTGAGAAGCAATAAAGCAATAAATAATAATAAAAGTCGGCATGGGGTAGGGTTGGTTTTTCGGCCCTTCTGCTTTACGAAAAGCAGCTATACACACGATTTATATCTTCAAATATTGCTGAATAATTGTTCTACAAGATAAAAATATATTTGAAAGTTTTCCAAAGCTCTCTTGGGTAAGAAGTTAGGTTTTATTTAATTAATAAAGGAAATTCGTAAAGAGCGCTCTAGCAGAATTTACAGGGGTTCCGTTTTTCGCTTCTAGGTCCAATAAGGTATAAAATAGGGACGATAAAATAAATTTATCGTAAAGATCATTAAATTTTAAGCACGACTGAATATTTTTCACCATTATTAAAGTGCCTTAAAAGAACTGAGAAGCGATAGAGCAATAAATAATAATAAAATACGGCAGTGGGGTGGGGTTGGTATTTCGGCCCTTCTGCTTTACGAAAAGCAGCTACAAACACAATTTATATCATAAAATGTTGCTGAATAATTGTTCTACAATATAAAAATATATTTGAAAAGTTTCAGAAGCTCTCCTCGGCGAGAAATTAGATTTTATTTAATTAATAGATAAAGGAAATTCGAAAAGAGCGCTCTAGCGCATGGAGCAGTGGATTCGGCTTTCCGCTTCTAGGTCCTATAAGGTATAAGATACAGTCGTAAAAATAATTCTATCGTAAAGATCATTAAATTTTAAGGAGGATTGAAAATTTATTTCTCTTTTTTAAGCGCCTTAAAATAACTGAGAAGCAATAAAGCAATAAATAATAATAAAAGTCGGCATGGGGTAGGGTTGGTTTTTCGGCCCTTCTGCTTTACGAAAAGCAGCTATACACACGATTTATATCTTCAAATATTGCTGAATAATTGTTCTACAAGATAAAAATATATTTGAAAGTTTTCCAAAGCTCTCTTGCGCAAGAAGTTAGGTTTTATTTAATTAATAAAGGAAATTCGTAAAGAGCGCTCTAGCAGAATTTACAGGGGTTCCGTTTTTCGTTTCTAGGTCCTTAAGGTATAAGATAGAGAAGATAAAATAAATTTATCGTAAAGATCATTAAATTTTAAGCACGACTGAATATTTTTCACCATTATTAAAGTGCCTTAAAAGAACTGAGAAGCGATAGAGCAATAAATAATAATAAAATACGGCAGTGGGGTGGGGTTGGTATTTCGGCCCTTCTGCTTTACGAAAAGCAGCTACAAACACAATTTATATCATAAAATGTTGCTGAATAATTGTTCTACAATATAAAAATATATTTGAAAAGTTTCAGAAGCTCTCCTCGGCGAGAAATTAGATTTTATTTAATTAATAGATAAAGGAAATTCGAAAAGAGCGCTCTAGCGCATGGAGCAGGGGATTCGGCTTTCCGCTTCTAGGTCCTATAAGGTATAAGATACAGTCGTAAAAATAATTCTATCGTAAAGATCATTAAATTTTAAGGAGGATTGAAAATTTATTTCTCTTTTTTAAGCGCCTTAAAATAACTGAGAAGCAATAAAGCAATAAATAATAATATAAAGCAATAAATAATAATAAAAAGTCGGCATGGGGTAGGGTTGGTTTTTCGGCCCTTCTGCTTTACGAAAAGCAGCTATACACACGATTTATATCTTCAAATATTGCTGAATAATTGTTCTACAAGATAAAAATATATTTGAAAGTTTTCCAAAGCTCTCTTGCGCAAGAAGTTAGGTTTTATTTAATTAATAAAGGAAATTCGTAAAGAGCGCTCTAGCAGAGGTTACAGGGGTTCCGTTTTTCGCTTCTAGGTCCAATAAGGTATAAAATAGGGACGATAAAATAAATTTATCGTAAAGATCATTAAATTTTAAGCACGACTGAATATTTTTCACCATTATTAAAGTGCCTTAAAAGAACTGAGAAGCGATAGAGCAATAAATAATAATAAAATACGGCAGTGGGGTGGGGTTGGTATTTCGGCCCTTCTGCTTTACGAAAAGCAGCTACAAACACAATTTATATCATAAAATGTTGCTGAATAATTGTTCTACAATATAAAAATATATTTGAAAAGTTTCAGAAGCTCTCCTCGGCGAGAAATTAGATTTTATTTAATTAATAGATAAAGGAAATTCGAAAAGAGCGCTCTAGCGCATGGAGCAGGGGATTCGGCTTTCCGCTTCTAGGTCCTATAAGGTATAAGATACAGTCGTAAAAATAATTCTATCGTAAAGATCATTAAATTTTAAGGAGGATTGAAAATTTATTTCTCTTTTTTAAGCGCCTTAAAATAACTGAGAAGCAATAAAGCAATAAATAATAATAAAAGTCGGCATGGGGTAGGGTTGGTTTTTCGGCCCTTCTGCTTTACGAAAAGCAGCTATACACACGATTTATATCTTCAAATATTGCTGAATAATTGTTCTACAAGATAAAAATATATTTGAAAGTTTTCCAAAGCTCTCTTGCGCAAGAAGTTAGGTTTTATTTAATTAATAAAGGAAATTCGTAAAGAGCGCTCTAGCAGAATTTACAGGGGTTCCGTTTTTCGCTTCTAGGTCCAATAAGGTATAAAATAGGGACGATAAAATAAATTTATCGTAAAGATCATTAAATTTTAAGCACGACTGAATATTTTTCACCATTATTAAAGTGCCTTAAAAGAACTGAGAAGCGATAGAGCAATAAATAATAATAAAATACGGCAGTGGGGTGGGGTTGGTATTTCGGCCCTTCTGCTTTACGAAAAGCAGCTACAAACACAATTTATATCATAAAATGTTGCTGAATAATTGTTCTACAATATAAAAATATATTTGAAAAGTTTCAGAAGCTCTCCTCGGCGAGAAATTAGATTTTATTTAATTAATAGATAAAGGAAATTCGAAAAGAGCGCTCTAGCGCATGGAGCAGGGGATTCGGCTTTCCGCTTCTAGGTCCTATAAGGTATAAGATACAGTCGTAAAAATAATTCTATCGTAAAGATCATTAAATTTTAAGGAGGATTGAAAATTTATTTCTCTTTTTTAAGCGCCTTAAAATAACTGAGAAGCAATAAAGCAATAAATAATAATAATAAAAGTCGGCATGGGGTAGGGTTGGTTTTTCGGCCCTTCTGCTTTACGAAAAGCAGCTATACACACGATTTATATCTTCAAATATTGCTGAATAATTGTTCTACAAGATAAAAATATATTTGAAAGTTTTCCAAAGCTCTCTTGCGCAAGAAGTTAGGTTTTATTTAATTAATAAAGGAAATTCGTAAAGAGCGCTCTAGCAGAATTTACAGGGGTTCCGTTTTTCGCTTCTAGGTCCAATAAGGTATAAAATAGGGACGATAAAATAAATTTATCGTAAAGATCATTAAATTTTAAGCACGACTGAATATTTTTCACCATTATTAAAGTGCCTTAAAAGAACTGAGAAGCGATAGAGCAATAAATAATAATAAAATACGGCAGTGGGGTGGGGTTGGTATTTCGGCCCTTCTGCTTTACGAAAAGCAGCTACAAACACAATTTATATCATAAAATGTTGCTGAATAATTGTTCTACAATATAAAAATATATTTGAAAAGTTTCAGAAGCTCTCCTCGGCGAGAAATTAGATTTTATTTAATTAATAGATAAAGGAAATTCGAAAAGAGCGCTCTAGCGCATGGAGCAGGGGATTCGGCTTTCCGCTTCTAGGTCCTATAAGGTATAAGATACAGTCGTAAAAATAATTCTATCGTAAAGATCATTAAATTTTAAGGAGGATTGAAAATTTATTTCTCTTTTTTAAGCGCCTTAAAATAACTGAGAAGCAATAAAGCAATAAATAATAATAAAAGTCGGCATGGGGTAGGGTTGGTTTTTCGGCCCTTCTGCTTTACGAAAAGCAGCTATACACACGATTTATATCTTCAAATATTGCTGAATAATTGTTCTACAAGATAAAAATATATTTGAAAGTTTTCCAAAGCTCTCTTGCGCAAGAAGTTAGGTTTTATTTAATTAATAAAGGAAATTCGTAAAGAGCGCTCTAGCAGAGGTTACAGGGGTTCCGTTTTTCGCTTCTAGGTCCAATAAGGTATAAAATAGGGACGATAAAATAAATTTATCGTAAAGATCATTAAATTTTAAGCACGACTGAATATTTTTCACCATTATTAAAGTGCCTTAAAAGAACTGAGAAGCGATAGAGCAATAAATAATAATAAAATACGGCAGTGGGGTGGGGTTGGTATTTCGGCCCTTCTGCTTTACGAAAAGCAGCTACAAACACAATTTATATCATAAAATGTTGCTGAATAATTGTTCTACAATATAAAAATATATTTGAAAAGTTTCAGAAGCTCTCCTCGGCGAGAAATTAGATTTTATTTAATTAATAGATAAAGGAAATTCGAAAAGAGCGCTCTAGCGCATGGAGCAAGGGATTCGGCTTTCCGCTTCTAGGTCCTATAAGGTATAAGATACAGTCGTAAAAATAATTCTATCGTAAAGATCATTAAATTTTAAGGAGGATTGAAAATTTATTTCTCTTTTTTAAGCGCCTTAAAATAACTGAGAAGCAATAAATCATAATAAAAGTCGGCATGGGGTAGGGTTGGTTTTTCGGCCCTTCTGCTTTACGAAAAGCAGCTATACACACGATTTATATCTTCAAATATTGCTGAATAATTGTTCTACAAGATAAAAATATATTTGAAAGTTTTCCAAAGCTCTCTTGCGCAAGAAGTTAGGTTTTATTTAATTAATAAAGGAAATTCGTAAAGAGCGCTCTAGCAGAATTTACAGGGGTTCCGTTTTTCGCTTCTAGGTCCAATAAGGTATAAAATAGGGACGATAAAATAAATTTATCGTAAAGATCATTAAATTTTAAGCACGACTGAATATTTTTCACCATTATTAAAGTGCCTTAAAAGAACTGAGAAGCGATAGAGCAATAAATAATAATAAAATACGGCAGTGGGGTGGGGTTGGTATTTCGGCCCTTCTGCTTTACGAAAAGCAGCTACAAACACAATTTATATCATAAAATGTTGCTGAATAATTGTTCTACAATATAAAAATATATTTGAAAAGTTTCAGAAGCTCTCCTCGGCGAGAAATTAGATTTTATTTAATTAATAGATAAAGGAAATTCGAAAAGAGCGCTCTAGCGCATGGAGCAGGGGATTCGGCTTTCCGCTTCTAGGTCCTATAAGGTATAAGATACAGTCGTAAAAATAATTTTATCGTAAAGATCATTAAATTTTAAGGAGGATTGAAAATTTATTTCTCTTTTTTAAGCGCCTTAAAATAACTGAGAAGCAATAAAGCAATAAATAATAATAAAAGTCGGCATGGGGTAGGGTTGGTTTTTCGGCCCTTCTGCTTTACGAAAAGCAGCTATACACACGATTTATATCTTCAAATATTGCTGAATAATTGTTCTACAAGATAAAAATATATTTGAAAGTTTTCCAAAGCTCTCCTGGGCAAGAAGTTAGGTTTTATTTAATTAATAAAGGAAATTCGTAAAGAGCGCTCTAGCAGAATTTACAGGGGTTCCGTTTTTCGCTTCTAGGTGCACACGATTTATATCTTCAAATATTGCTGAATAATTGTTCTAGAAGATAAAAATATATTTGAAAGTTTTCCAAAGCTCTCTTGGGCAAGAAGTTTTTTATTTAATCAATAAAGAAATTATTACAGGGGTTCCGTTTTTCGCTTCTAGGTCCAATAAGGTATAAAATAGGGACGATAAAATAAATTTATCGTAAAGATCATTAAATTTTAAGCACGACTGAATATTTTTCACCATTATTAAAGTGCCTTAAAAGAACTGAGAAGCGATAGAGCAATAAATAATAATAAAATACGGCAGTGGGGTGGGGTTGGTATTTCGGCCCTTCTGCTTTACGAAAAGCAGCTACAAACACAATTTATATCATAAAATGTTGCTGAATAATTGTTCTACAATATAAAAATATATTTGAAAAGTTTCAGAAGCTCTCCTCGGCGAGAAATTAGATTTTATTTAATTAATAGATAAAGGAAATTCGAAAAGAGCGCTCTAGCGCATGGAGCAGGGGATTCGGCTTTCCGCTTCTAGGTCCTATAAGGTATAAGATACAGTCGTAAAAATAATTCTATCGTAAAGATCATTAAATTTTAAGGAGGATTGAAAATTTATTTCTCTTTTTTAAGCGCCTTAAAATAACTGAGAAGCAATAAAGCAATAAATAATAATAAAAGTCGGCATGGGGTAGGGTTGGTTTTTCGGCCCTTCTGCTTTACGAAAAGCAGCTATACACACGATTTATATCTTCAAATATTGCTGAATAATTGTTCTACAAGATAAAAATATATTTGAAAGTTTTCCAAAGCTCTCTTGCGCAAGAAGTTAGGTTTTATTTAATTAATAAAGGAAATTCGTAAAGAGCGCTCTAGCAGAGGTTACAGGGGTTCCGTTTTTCGCTTCTAGGTCCAATAAGGTATAAAATAGGGACGATAAAATAAATTTATCGTAAAGATCATTAAATTTTAAGCACGACTGAATATTTTTCACCATTATTAAAGTGCCTTAAAAGAACTGAGAAGCGATAGAGCAATAAATAATAATAAAATACGGCAGTGGGGTGGGGTTGGTATTTCGGCCCTTCTGCTTTACGAAAAGCAGCTACAAACACAATTTATATCATAAAATGTTGCTGAATAATTGTTCTACAATATAAAAATATATTTGAAAAGTTTCAGAAGCTCTCCTCGGCGAGAAATTAGATTTTATTTAATTAATAGATAAAGGAAATTCGAAAAGAGCGCTCTAGCGCATGGAGCAGGGGATTCGGCTTTCCGCTTCTAGGTCCTATAAGGTATAAGATACAGTCGTAAAAATAATTCTATCGTAAAGATCATTAAATTTTAAGGAGGATTGAAAATTTATTTCTCTTTTTTAAGCGCCTTAAAATAACTGAGAAGCAATAAAGCAATAAATAATAATAAAAGTCGGCATGGGGTAGGGTTGGTTTTTCGGCCCTTCTGCTTTACGAAAAGCAGCTATACACACGATTTATATCTTCAAATATTGCTGAATAATTGTTCTACAAGATAAAAATATATTTGAAAGTTTTCCAACGCTCTCTTGCGCAAGAAGTTAGGTTTTATTTAATTAATAAAGGAAATTCGTAAAGAGCGCTCTTGCAGAATTTACAGGGGTTCCGTTTTTCGCTTCTAGGTCCAATAAGGTATAAAATAGGGACGATAAAATAAATTTATCGTAAAGATCATTAAATTTTAAGCACGACTGAATATTTTTCACCATTATTAAAGTGCCTTAAAAGAACTGAGAAGCGATAGAGCAATAAATAATAATAAAATACGGCAGTGGGGTGGGGTTGGTATTTCGGCCCTTCTGCTTTACGAAAAGCAGCTACAAACACAATTTATATCATAAAATGTTGCTGAATAATTGTTCTACAATATAAAAATATATTTGAAAAGTTTCAGAAGCTCTCCTCGGCGAGAAATTAGATTTTATTTAATTAATAGATAAAGGAAATTCGAAAAGAGCGCTCTAGCGCATGGAGCAGGGGATTCGGCTTTCCGCTTCTAGGTCCTATAAGGTATAAGATACAGTCGTAAAAATAATTCTATCGTAAAGATCATTAAATTTTAAGGAGGATTGAAAATTTATTTCTCTTTTTTAAGCGCCTTAAAATAACTGAGAAGCAATAAAGCAATAAATAATAATAAAAGTCGGCATGGGGTAGGGTTGGTTTTTCGGCCCTTCTGCTTTACGAAAAGCAGCTATACACACGATTTATATCTTCAAATATTGCTGAATAATTGTTCTACAAGATAAAAATATATTTGAAAGTTTTCCAAAGCTCTCTTGCGCAAGAAGTTAGGTTTTATTTAATTAATAAAGGAAATTCGTAAAGAGCGCTCTAGCAGAATTTACAGGGGTTCCGTTTTTCGCTTCTAGGTCCAATAAGGTATAAAATAGGGACGATAAAATAAATTTATCGTAAAGATCATTAAATTTTAAGCACGACTGAATATTTTTCACCATTATTAAAGTGCCTTAAAAGAACTGAGAAGCGATAGAGCAATAAATAATAATAAAATACGGCAGTGGGGTGGGGTTGGTATTTCGGCCCTTCTGCTTTACGAAAAGCAGCTACAAACACAATTTATATCATAAAATGTTGCTGAATAATTGTTCTACAATATAAAAATATATTTGAAAAGTTTCAGAAGCTCTCCTCGGCGAGAAATTAGATTTTATTTAATTAATAGATAAAGGAAATTCGAAAAGAGCGCTCTAGCGCATGGAGCAGGGGATTCGGCTGTCCGCTTCTAGGTCCTATAAGGTATAAGATACAGTCTTAAAAATAATTCTATCGTAAAGATCATTAAATTTTAAGGAGGATTGAAAATTTATTTCTCTTTTTTAAGCGCCTTAAAATAACTGAGAAGCAATAAAGCAATAAATAATAATAAAAGTCGGCATGGGGTAGGGTTGGTTTTTCGGCCCTTCTGCTTTACGAAAAGCAGCTATACACACGATTTATATCTTCAAATATTGCTGAATAATTGTTCTACAAGATAAAAATATATTTGAAAGTTTTCCAAAGCTCTCTTGCGCAAGAAGTTATTTTTTATTTAATTAATAAAGGAAATTCGTAAAGAGCGCTCTAGCAGAATTTACAGGGGTTCCGTTTTTCGCTTCTAGGTCCAATAAGGTATAAAATAGGGACGATAAAATAAATTTATCGTAAAGATCATTAAATTTTAAGCACGACTGAATATTTTTCACCATTATTAAAGTGCCTTAAAAGAACTGAGAAGCGATAGAGCAATAAATAATAATAAAATACGGCAGTGGGGTGGGGTTGGTATTTCGGCCCTTCTGCTTTACGAAAAGCAGCTACAAACACAATTTATATCATAAAATGTTGCTGAATAATTGTTCTACAATATAAAAATATATTTGAAAAGTTTCAGAAGCTCTCCTCGGCGAGAAATTAGATTTTATTTAATTAATAGATAAAGGAAATTCGAAAAGAGCGCTCTAGCGCATGGAGCAGGGGATTCGGCTTTCCGCTTCTAGGTCCTATAAGGTATAAGATACGGTCGTAAAAATAAATTTATCGTAAAGATCATTAAATTCTAAGGAAAATTGAAATTTATTTCTCTCTTTTAAGCGCCTTAAAATAACTGAGAAGCAATAAAGCAATAAATAATAATAAAAGTCGGCATCTTACACACGATTTATATCTTAAAATGGAAAAGCTCTATTGCGCAAAAAGTTAGGTTTTATTTAATTAATAAAGGAAATTCGAGAAGCAATAGAGCAATAAATAATAATAAAATACGGCAGTGGGGTGAGGTTGGCTTTTTACCTAAATTTTAAGGAGGATTGAAAATTTATTTCTCTTTTTTAAGCGCCTTAAAATAACTGAGAAGCAATAAAGCAATAAATAATAATAAAAGTCGGCATGGGATTCGGCGTTTTGGTCCTATAAGGTTACGGGTAAAAATAAATTTATCGTAAAGATCATTTTTGGCGCCCCTTCTGCTTTACTGAAAAGCAGCTATACACACGATTTATATCTTCAAATATTGCTGAATAATTGTTCTACAAGATAAAAATATATTTGAAAGTTTTCCAAAGCTCTCCTGGGCAAGAAGTTAGGTTTTATTTAATTAATAAAGGAAATTCGTAAAGAGCGCTCTAGCAGAATTTACAGGGGTTCCGTTTTTCGCTTCTAGGTCCAATAAGGTATAAAATAGGGACGATAAAATAAATTTATCGTAAAGATCATTAAATTTTAAGCACGACTGAATATTTTTCACCATTATTAAAGTGCCTTAAAAGAACTGAGAAGCGATAGAGCAATAAATAATAATAAAATACGGCAGTGGGGTGGGGTTGGTATTTCGGCCCTTCTGCTTTACGAAAAGCAGCTACAAACACAATTTATATCATAAAATGTTGCTGAATAATTGTTCTACAATATAAAAATATATTTGAAAAGTTTCAGAAGCTCTCCTCGGCGAGAAATTAGATTTTATTTAATTAATAAATAAAGGAAATTCGAAAAGAGCGCTCTAGCGCATGGAGCAAGGGATTCGGCTTTCCGCTTCTAGGTCCTATAAGGTATAAGATACAGTCGTAAAAATAATTCTATCGTAAAGATCATTAAATTTTAAGGAGGATTGAAAATTTATTTCTCTTTTTTAAGCGCCTTAAAATAACTGAGAAGCAATAAAGCAATAAATAATAATAAAAGTCGGCATGGGGTAGGGTTGGTTTTTCGGCCCTTCTGCTTTACGAAAAGCAGCTATACACACGATTTATATCTTCAAATATTGCTGAATAATTGTTCTACAAGATAAAAATATATTTGAAAGTTTTCCAACGCTCTCTTGCGCAAGAAGTTAGGTTTTATTTAATTAATAAAGGAAATTCGTAAAGAGCGCTCTTGCAGAATTTACAGGGGTTCCGTTTTTCGCTTCTAGGTCCAATAAGGTATAAAATAAGGTAAAATAAATTTATCGTAAAGGACGAGCGATAGAGCAATAAATAATAATAAAAAAATAAAAACAATTTATCATAAAGATCATTAAATTTTAAGCACGATACAGTCGTAAAAATAATTCTATCGTAAAGATCATTAACTGAATATTTTTCACCATTATTAATGCGCCTTAAAAGAACTGAGAAGCGATAGAGCAATAAATAATAATAAAATACGGCAGTGGGGTGGGGTTGGTATTTCGGCCCTTCTGCTTTACGAAAAGCAGCTACAAACACAATTTATATCATAAAATGTTGCTGAATAATTGTTCTACAATATAAAAATATATTTGAAAAGTTTCAGAAGCTCTCCTCGGCGAGAAATTAGATTTTATTTAATTAATAGATAAAGAAAATTCGAAAAGAGCGCTCTAGCGCATGAAGCAGGGGATTCGGTTTTCCGCTTCTAGGTCCTATAAGGTATAAGATACGGTCGTAAAAATAATTCTATCGTAAAGATCATTAATATCTAAGGAAAATTGAAAATTTATTTCTCTTTTTAAGCGCCTTAAAATAACTGAGAAGCAATAAAGCAATAAATAATAATAAAAGTCGGCATGGGGTAGGGTTGGTTTTTCGGCCCTTCTGCTTTACGAAAAGCAGCTATACACACGATTTATATCTTCAAATATTGCTGAATAATTGTTCTACAAGATAAAAATATATTTGAAAGTTTTCCAAACCTTTCCTGGGCAAGAAGTTAGGTTTTATTTAATTAATAAAGGAAATTCGTAAAGAGCGCTCTAGCAGAGGTTACAGGGGTTCCGTTTTTCGCTTCTAGGTCCAATAAGGTATAAAATAGGGACGATAAAATAAATTTATCGTAAAGATCATTAAATTTTAAGCACGACTGAATATTTTTCACCATTATTAAAGTGCCTTAAAAGAACTGAGAAGCGATAGAGCAATAAATAATAATAAAATACGGCAGTGGGGTGGGGTTGGTATTTCGGCCCTTCTGCTTTACGAAAAGCAGCTACAAACACAATTTATATCATAAAATGTTGCTGAATAATTCTACAATATGAAAATATATTTGAAAAGTTTCAGAAGCTCTCCTCGGCGAGAAATTAGATTTTATTTAATTAATAGATAAAGGAAATTCGAAAAGAGCGCTCTAGCGCATGGAGCAGGGGATTCGGCTTTCCGCTTCTAGGTCCTATAAGGTATAAGATACAGTCTTAAAAATAAATTTATCGTAAAGATCATTAAATTTTAAGGAGGATTTGAGAAGCAATAAATAATAAAAATTTATTGCTTTACGAAAAGCATTTACAAACACAATTTATATCATAAAATGTTGCTGAATAGATGTTTTACACTATAAAATTATATTTAAAAAGTTTCAAAAGCTTTCCTCCGCGAAAAATTATATTTTATTTAATTAAAATATAAAGAAAATTCGAAAAGAGCGCTCTAGCGCATGAAGCAGGGGATTCGTTTACAAGATAAAAATATATTTGAAAAGCTCTCTTGGGCAAGAAGTTAGGTTTTATATAATTAATAAAGGAAATTCGAAAAGAATTTACAGGGGTTCCGTTTTTTTCTTCTAGGTCCTATAAGGTATAAGATACGGTCGTAAAAATAAATTTATCGTAAAGATCATTAAATTCTAAGGAGGATTGAAAATTTATTTCTCTTTTTTAAGCGCCTTAAAATAACTGAGAAGCAATAAAGCAATAAATAATAATAAAAGTCGGCATGGGGTAGGGTTGGTTTTTCGGCCCTTCTGCTTTACGAAAAGCAGCTATACACACGATTTATATCTTAAAATATTGCTGAATAATTGTTCTACAAGATAAAAATATATTTGAAAGTTTTCCAAAGCTCTCCTGGGCAAGAAGTTAGGTTTTATTTAATTAATAAAGGAAATTCGAAAAGAGCGCTCTAGCACATGGAGCAGGGGATTCGGCTTTCCGCTTCTAGGTCCTATAAGGTATAAGATACAGTCGTAAAAATAATTCTATCGTAAAGATCATTAAATTTTAAGGAGTATTGAAAATTTATTTCTCTTTCTTAAGCGCCTTAAAATAACTGAGAAGCAATAAAGCAATAAATAATAATAAAAGTCGGCATGGGGTGGGGTTGGTTTTTCGGCCCTTCTGCTTTACGAAAAGCAGCTATACACACGATTTATATAAAATGTTGCTGAATAATATTGCAATATAAAAATATATTGTTTCAGAAGCTCTCTAGGTCCTACAAGATTAAAAATATATTTGAAAGTTTTCCAAAGCTTTCCTTGCTTCTAGGCAAGAAGTTAGGTTTTATTTAATTAATAATTTAGGAAATTCGTAAAGATTTATTTCGCTTTTCTAGCAGCCTTAAAATAACTTAGCAATAAATAATAATAAAAGTCGGCATGGGGTAGGGTTGGTTTTTCGGCCCTTCTGCTTTACGAAAAGCAGCTATTTACAAGATAAAAATATATTTGAAAGTTTTCCAAAGCTTCTAGAAGTTAGGTTTTATTTAATTAATAAGCGTAATGAGCGCTCTAGCAGAGGTTACAGGGGTTCCGTTTTTCGCTTCTAGGTCCAATAAGGTATAAAATAGGGACTATAAAATAAATTTATCGTAAAGATCATTAAATTTTAAGCACGACTGAATATTTTTCACCATTATTAAAGTGCCTTAAAAGAACTGAGAAGCGATAGAGCAATAAATAATAATAAAATACGGCAGTGGGGTGGGGTTGGTATTTCGGCCCTTCTGCTTTACGAAAAGCAGCTACAAACACAATTTATATCATAAAATGTTGCTGAATAATTGTTCTACAATATAAAAATATATTTGAAAAGTTTCAGAAGCTCTCCTCGGCGAGAAATTAGATTTTATTTAATTAATAGATAAAGGAAATTCGAAAAGAGCGCTCTAGCGCATGGAGCAGGGGATTCGGCTTTCCGCTTCTAGGTCCTATAAGGTATAAGATACAGTCGTAAAAATAATTCTATCGTAAAGATCATTAAATTTTAAGGAGGATTGAAAATTTATTTCTCTTTTTTAAGCGCCTTAAAATAACTGAGAAGCAATAAAGCAATAAATAATAATAAAAGTCGGCATGGGGTAGGGTTGGTTTTTCGGCCCTTCTGCTTTACGAAAAGCAGCTATACACACGATTTATATCTTCAAATATTGCTGAATAATTGTTCTACAAGATAAAAATATATTTGAAAGTTTTCCAAAGCTCTCCTTGGCAAGAAGTTAGGTTTTATTTAATTAATAAAGGAAATTCGTAAAGAGCGCTCTAGCAGAATTTACAGGGGTTCCGTTTTTCGCTTCTAGGTCCAATAAGGTATAAAATAGGGACGATAAAATAAATTTATCGTAAAGATCATTAAATTTTAAGCACGACTGAATATTTTTCACCATTATTAAAGTGCCTTAAAAGAACTGAGAAGCGATAGAGCAATAAATAATAATAAAATACGGCAGTGGGGTGGGGTTGGTATTTCGGCCCTTCTGCTTTACGAAAAGCAGCTACAAACACAATTTATATCATAAAATGTTGCTGAATAATTGTTCTACAATATAAAAATATATTTGAAAAGTTTCAGAAGCTCTCCTCGGCGAGAAATTAGATTTTATTTAATTAATTTCAATTATAAATTTACGAGAGCAACTTATTCATTTTTCAAATCAAATCAATTTTTTTCATTTATCATTTATAAATTATATTTAGTCTAAGAATTTTAACATATTCCAGAAAAAAAAATCCAGGACTAATCCATCAATCAAATTGCACACCTTTGTTCGCCTCGTATGATTGACAGGTCGCAAGCTTTTGATCTTTGAACAGGTAAATTTCATTGGTTAGTGACACCTGTCTTACAGGTAAATTACCTGTACTGGACGTCAGTTAACATGCACTACTGAACCTGTCAATCAAATTTCACACCTTTGTTCGCCTCCTATGATTGACAGGTCGCAAACTTTTGATCTATGAACAGGTAAATTCTATTGGTTGATAACACCTGTACTGTACAGGTAAAGTACCTGTACTGGACGTCAGTTAACATGCTCTACTGAACCTGTCAATCAAATTTCACACCTTTGTTCGCCTCGTATGATTGACAGCTCGCAAGCTTTTGATCTATGAACAGGTAAATTCAATTGGTTGATAACACCTGTACAGTACAGGTAAATTACCTGTGCTAGACGTCAGTTAACATGCTCTACTGAACCTGTCAATCAAATTTCACACCTTTGTTCGCCTCGTATGATTGACAGGTCGCAAGCTTTTGATCTTCGAGGTAATTTACCTGTATGGTACAGGTGTCACTAACCAATGAAATTTACCTGTTCGAAGATCAAAATTTTGTGAACTGTCAATCAAACAACAGATCCACAAGTATAAATTTTGATTGACATGAATCTATGAATCATATTTGAATACATTGTATTAGTATATAAAAATTTCATTAATTCATTTCATTTTTATTTACGAATACTTTATTGTGTACTCTTTTTTTTGTATTTGGGCCTCAAATCTTCAGCATAAATATATTTAAAATTATCTATATTGCAAAATTTAAAAACAAAATCAATTAATTTAGATAAAAAGTTTTCATAACACACTGATACCAAAAATAATACCATATCTTAATTTTTAGTGCCCTTTAGCCCCAATAAGGAGTTTTTTGGGAATGCGTTAAAAAATTCTAGGTCCAAATTTAAAAGTTTTGAGGGCATAAAAATCTTAAAAGATGTCCTATGATAAAAGTGATTACATATTTTTCCTCGTCTCATTGAGAGAAAGAAAATGATATAAGGCACATTAAGATAGCTCCACAAATAAAAATTTCATCCCCAAAAAGGAATTATTTCAATGTGGAAATTAAGGTCACAAGAAGTTCCTTAAAATTAAAAAGGTTTTAGGGGTCAATTTTTTTGTTTGTTATCCTATATTGATGTTCTATATATCATTTTTTTTTGTCTTTTCAAGACGAGAAAGAATATGTAATCAGATTTTCTGTAGAGTATATAATAAAAATTTCAGCCCCTAAACTCCTTTAATTTGGACTTAGAAAATTTTCAGTGCGCTATTGAAAATGCTTTTTGGGGCTGATTTCTATAATTTTCCAACTATATAGATATACTTTACATATGATGTTCATCTTAAAAAGCAGAAATTGATTATACAAAAGATAATATAAAATCTTTATTTAAAGGGAGGTTTAGACCCTATGAGCATTTTTTAGAGTGTGAAAAAAAATTTTAAGTCCAATTTCAGAGTTTTAGGGGCATACAAATCTTAAAAGATGTCTTATGATAAAAGTTATTACATATTCTTCCTCGTCACATTGAGACAAAGAAAATGATATAAGGCACATTAAGATAGCTCCACAAATAAAAATTTCATCCCCAAAAAGGAATTATTTCAATGTGGAAATTAAGGTCACAAGAAGTTCCTTAAAATTAAAAAGGTTTTAGGGGTCATTTTTTTTGTTTGTTATCCTATATTGATGTTCTATATATCATTTTTTTCGTCTTTTCAAGACGAGAAAGAATATGTAATCAGATTTTCTGTAGAGTATATAATAAAAATTTCAGCCCCTAAACTCCTTTAATTTGGACTTAGAAAATTTTCAGTGCGCTATTGAAAATGCTTTTTGGGGCTGATTTCTATAATTTTCCACCTATATAGATATACTTTACATATGATGTTCATCTTAAAAAGCAGAAATTGATTATACAAAAGATAATATAAAATCTTTATTTAAAGGGAGGTTTAGACCCTATGAGTATTTTTTAGAGTGTGAAAAAAATTGTAAGTCCAATTTCAGAGTTTTAGGGGCATACAAATCTTAAAAGATGCCTTATGATAAAAGTTATTACATATTCTTCCTCGTCACATTGAGACAAAGAAAATGATATAAGGCACATTAAGATAGCTCCACAAATAAAAATTTCATCCCCAAAAAGGAATTATTTCAATGTGGAAATTAAGGTCACAAGAAGTTCCTTAAAATTAAAAAGGTTTTAGGGGTCATTTTTTTTTGTTTGTTATCCTATATTGATGTTCTATATATCATTTTTTTCGTCTTTTCAAGACGAGAAAGAATATGTAATCAGATTTTCTGTAGAGTATATAATAAAAATTTCAGCCCCTAAACTCCTTTAATTTGGACTTAGAAAATTTTCAGTGCGCTATTGAAAATGCTTTTTGGGGCTGATTTCTATAATTTTCCAACTATATAGATATACTTTACATATGATGTTCATCTTAAACAGCAGAAATTGATTATACAAAAGATAATATAAAATCTTTATTTAAAGGGAGGTTTAGACCCTATGAGCATTTTTTAGAGTGTGAAAAAAAATTGCAAGTCCAATTTCAGAGTTTTAGGGGCATACAAATCTTAAAAGATGTCTTATGATAAAAGTTATTACATATTCTTCCTTGTCACATTGAGACAAAGAAAATGATATAAGGCACATTAAGATAGCTCCACAAATAAAAATTTCATCCCCAAAAAGGAATTATTTCAATGTGGAAATTAAGGTCACAAGAAGTTCCTTAAAATTAAAAAGGTTTTAGGGGTCATTTTTTTTGTTTGTTATCCTATATTGATGTTCTATATATCATTTTTTTTCGTCTTTTCAAGACGAGAAAGAATATGTAATCAGATTTTCTGTAGAGTATATAATAAAAATTTCAGCCCCTAAACTCCTTTAATTTGGACTTAGAAAATTTCTTTAAGTCCAAAATTACAAGAAATAGCATTATTTAGTTTAATAAAATTTTCATTTTTTAAGATGCAAAAAATCTGATTAGATATTCTTTTTCTTCTCAACGAGACAAAGAAAATGATATAAAAAACATTTACCTAGCATAAAAAATAAAAGTTTAATACCCTTATGAGTATGTTTTTCATACGCGACAAAAATTTCGAAGTCCAAATAACAGTATTTAGTATATAAAATCTTTAATTTTTAAGATACAAACATTCTTTTTACATATTCTTTTATGTCTCAATGAGACAAAGAAAATGATATAAAGAACTTTTACCCAGCTTAGAAATTAAAAGTTTTACACCCTTATGAGTATGTTTTTCAAACTCGACAAAAATTTCAAAGTCCAAAAATACTGGAAATAACTGCATAACATTTTTATTTTTAAAGACACAATAAATCTTATTACATATAATTGTTTGTCTCAATGAGACAAAGAAAATGATATAAAGAACTTTTACCTAGCTTAGAAAATAAAAATTTTACATCCTTATGAGTATGTTCTTCAAACGCAACAAAAATTTCAAAGTCCAAATAACAGTATTTAGTATATAAAATCTTTAATTTTTAAGATACAAACATTCTTTTTACATATTCTTTTATGTCTCAATGAGACAAAGAAAATGATATAAAGAACTTTGTTGTAGGTCAATAAATAATATATTTTTTACCAAAGTGGGTACTCAGTACCCACTTTTTCAGTGGGTACTCAGTGCCCGTGGTGTTAATTTTAAAGGGTTTTTTGAATGATTTTTTTTATTTTCCAACTTACAAGAGATCTGATTAGATTTAATTGTTTGTCTTTCAAAGACGAAGAAAATGATACAAAAAACTTTTACCTAGCTTAAAAAATAAAAGTTTTTCATCCTTATGAGTATGTTTTTCATTCGCGACAAAATTTTCTAAGTCCAAAAATACTGGAAATAACTTCATAAAATTTTTATTTTTAAAGATACAATAACTTTTTTTATATATAATTGTTGGTCTCAATGAGACAAAGAAAATGGTATAAAGAACTTTGCACTAACTCAATAAATAAGAATTTTATAGCCAAAATACTTGTATGAATTTCACTCAGTGACTCGGCGTATGAATTTCACGGACTTTCCAACCCGACTTCCGGACGAACCGGACGTCCTACCGAAAAAAAAATTATATATCTGTAATCTACTCGTCCATACCTATCCAATGACACCTCACACATTACGATATGACGACTTTAAAAATTCCCGGATTTTCAGTCCCGACCCCCCCTACAGTCCGGAGGGGTGGGGCCAGAGTTTCCGAAAGTATCCCAAAATGTTTCCCTAGTCAAGTACTATTGCTCCACACTCCGAGTTGGGATCTGGGACCCCCCTAAACGCTGCAAACAGGAGGTGGGTACTCAGTACCCACCGTTTTCAAAAGTGGGTACTGAGTGCCCAGTAGAGGTGGGCACTGAGTACCCACTTTGGCCTAAAGTCAAGCTCTCAAATCATGACCCTCGGTGTAGGATTGGACCACATTGGGGATAGAGAGTTTTATATTGAGGCCATGATTAGTAACATTGACATGGAAGAGTCCTTCAAAATTCTTAAAAGCATGACCATCATAGCCCTTACAGAAAAAACCAATAGAAACTTATAAGTGTTTTATAATCCACTTATTAGAAGTTTATAAGTCACTTATAAATTCTGTAATTTACTAATAAGTGTACTGCAAGTCAAAGTAAGTATAATTGAGGAAGGGATTTCGTTAATACTTCACTTATAAGTAAAGATGAGCTACATATCAGTGAATAATTCACTTATACCTCGCTTATAAGTGAAGATCAGTATTGTATGAGCAAGAATAAGCGTGGACTTTGATTTGTTTCCCTGTAGTAGACTTCTCTCATGGAGCATTATGGGTATTCAAGGTAACCAATCAGAAAATTTGTCTCTGCAGAGATGAGCAACAAGAATTTGAAACTAGGTTAGTGTCAGTGAAAGGATGTTGTTGGAGATTTCAGATTTATTTTGAGTATGCCTTTATATCAGGTACAACAAGTAGGTTCTATTTACATCATCTTTTTATTTTAACTTCCTTTGCCTAAAATTTTGAATCAATTGACTCAGCTGCTTTCAGATCTCATAAATTTGAAAAAGACTTAAGGTCATTAAATCTTGTTGCCTTTTTGTCCAACGTTCTTGTTAGTAAACTGAATTAATATGTAAAGTTTGCATCATCAAAGAATGTACCTCATATGAAAGGGAATTTTTTCATAAAATGTTAACTTGATTATTTCATCTAAAGTGCAAATACATATGTAAATGTAAAAAAAAAAGGCTTTGAACATATCATGCAACCCCTGCATGATTGGAAGTTCTGTTCTAAATTAAGATCTTAAAAGTAGTGTTGTACTTACTTATAAGTGACTTATAGAAGACTAATACTTGATAAAGTATGAAGGGCTAATAAGAGGGTATGAAGACATCTTTAAAAAGCAAAGCATCTGAAGGGGGGGGGGTAACAATATACGTACAAAAGTTTTACATAAGAATATATGATAAAAAAAGTTCTGATGAAAAACAGCAGAGATATATTGACTCAGGTGAGTGTTAATGCCCATGGGCCTCTTGTTCACGATGTCGGCGTCAGTGTTCCAGAACAAGATTCAAGAACAAGTGTATTGGCTGACGTGGTCCACAGGTACTTGTGGACAGGACCCCCTTCTCATATTCAACCCCGGGGGGCTTCTCCACAAATACCTGTGTCGTGGTCATCGTACGTCGTCGTTTTTGTCTGCTATCTATGCTATCATATCTACAGACAATGCAAACACTTTATGGAATATTATGTCTAGCTAATTTTTTAACAAAAAAAGGAAAACAAAAGAACCCATGTCTTTGAGTATAAATCTTTATCATTGAGTCCACTCTGGAGTATAATTGTGAGTTTATTGAGTCTATCCGACAACAGGGGCCACAGACACGGGAGTGGTGAGTCCACATTTACTGCCGTCCACAGTCTGTAGAGAGGGGTTATCACAGCGGGCCTTAGACACGTGACAGCTGTAGGAAATAAAATATACAAACGTGATTATCACGTGAGAGCTGTAGGAAATAAAGTAAACAAACGTGATTATATCACGTGACAACTGTAGGAAATGAAACATGATAATCACGTGACAGCTGAGGTGTGATTAACACAGTTACACTGACCAAATATTCTATGATTATCACAGCGACAAGTGAGAATATTATATGCCTATAAAATAATTGTGCAACGAGTGAATCGGAGTGAGGCGGTGACATGTGACAAATGTAGAAAATAAATGAGGTCACACTATGAGATCCGCCATTTATAAGTATACACCACCGCGGTGTTCATTATACACGGGTTCTAACCTGCTATTGTAGACAACGCCATCAGAACCACATAGTGGAGTCACCACGGTAGGGCAGTTAATGGAGTCCTTATTTTTACAGAAAATGTTCTGGAAGGCGATGGCCTCCGGGCTCTGAGTGGTCGTCGGTGGCATTGTGGATTGAGTGACGGCGCCTGAGCTCCCGACTACTGGTACTGTGGTGGCTGCCGTTCCGGCGGGAGTGGTGGCGCCCGCGGTGGTTGACGTACATGGACCGGTATGGGCAACACTCAGATTCTCGTACATACAGGCGGCGTGCACATACTTACAACTGCAAAAATGAAACATACGACATTGTTAAGTAAATACTAGCTATAGAGTAAGACATACTTTAAAGTACATATAGTTTTGATACGTCCTATTATCCTAGCCTTCCGAGCAGGTGATTTATATTATAGTTGCAAATCCTTTTTTAAGGATTCGTATGTTTGTAGGTTTGTAGCAGTTTGTAGGTTTGTAGCAGCATTATAGCTTTATCTGGCCGAATTCTCTCATGCAGAGAGCTACAGTTCTGCAGCTATAGGAGCATGTATGCCTTAAATGCTATATTTTTAGTTCTTCGAAAATCTGAATGTCTGCATCTGGTAATAAAGCAGACAAACTAGGGTGTTTCTTTCAAAATTTTGCAATTTGTGGCCCCAGAGGCAGGGGCTCAATATGGGGAGGGGGTGGACTCTATTGATAATGACATTTTTAACGGACTTAATGCAGTTATATGTATGATAAACAAGAGTGTCTCTTCCAAAATTGTGATTTTCAGGGACTCATGTGATAGGGTTGTGATCTATTAATTCATGTAATTATTCAATGTATATTGTGAAGATGCATTCATGTTTGAAAATATTTTTTTCTGCTTGTATGCCTCTCGGAGGCAAACAGAGTACAAAGTATTGCCCATATGATTTTGAAAACGCACTTAGTTTCTGAAATGATTTTTTGCATGTTTTGTTCGTAAAACTTGCTTTTTACATAACTGATCATGGTCCCAAACACTCTTATTACCGCTTTATAATTGTCACATGGCGGATCATAATCCCACAATATGTCTTTGATTTCCTGTTTTGTACCTGACTATTATTGTCACATACTGCTCTTGGTCCCAAGAGTCTTAACCCTTTATCATGTTTATAATTGTCACATGTTGATCTTGGTCCCACAAAGTCTTAACCCTTTATAATTGTCACATGCTGATCTTGGTCCCACAAAGTCTTGAATACACTTTTTACCCCTTTAATATTTTAACGGTGTGACAGTTGGGGCGAGCGCAGTTGTACCTTCAAATATACACCTGAGAAGTTGATCCACCACTTCAAACGTTAAATCGCACGAGACATCTAGACTGTGACGTCACACGAGAGCTCGTCAGGGTTTACGGAAACAATTTCGTCTATTTGAAATCGTCTGTTTGAAACTATAGACCTAGTGCAATTTTTGTCGAAATACATTGCAGTTATTTTTTGTTTCTTTTGAAGATTTCTACAAACTGAAAGCCTTAATGTTATGCTTTACGTTATTATTTATTTATTTATTCGCACAAAGGACATTGAGTAGTAAAAGAAATTTTGGGAAGGTTTCACAACAAAATATGCCTCATGTACAGATTTCATCCCGAATTTCCTCTCTTCTTACACGTTAGTCTATTGAGGTCGCTTCGCGAGCGTCACTCGCTGCGCTTGCTGTAATTTTCAATAGCCTGGTCCCCCTGTCTCATCCTTGCCAAGGCACGCGGAAGCTGTGCCTTGTGTAGCTTACAGTTTAAAGATAACTATACATAATTGTAATACTTCACCTTTTTTTCTGACGGAAAAGCCCGATTCATTATCTGATTGTTCTAAATTAAGACAATGGAGTTTTTTTTACGTCTAAGCACAACTAAAGATAGACTCTAATAGATTGGTCAATTAAGCCAATCTTACAAATTCCAGAAACAACTTAACAAGAGTTAATTTACACTAAAAATAATGAATAAATCCATTATTCTAATGCAATTGTTTTGTAAAACACTCTGTGATTGGCTAATGCACTGAATAAATCCATTACGCGTCGCCGGTAAAACTCAGTTTGCGACCGTTAAATCAGCATTAACGGTCGCAAATACCAAATTAGAAGATAGTTATTCCCTAATTTATAAAAAAAAATCTGATGTGTATGGCTTTTAACCTAACAGTTCTTGACAAAGATGACCCAAAGGACCAAGCTACTTCACATCTTCACATTCGGATCTCCCTGGATTTCTTTATACAATATAAACTTTGAGTTATTTTCTATATTCATTTTAACTCCGCTGTATCTTCCTTGCTACATAGCCAAAAAATTCTGTTCTGAAACCAGCTCATACAATGCCTAAATCGGCATTTTCTCCATGTTATATAGAGTCTCTCCCCCTCTCCAGTAAAGGTCTGAAATGTTCCATTGGGCCAAAACTCCAATAGGTCAACACAAAATTTACTAATGTGTCTATAAAGTACACTTCACAAAACAATTATAACTTTATCACACTGCAGCCTCGATAAACATTTAAAAATAAATCACTTGATCACGGACCTTCCTTTCTGTATTTTTTGCTACGACTCACCTATCTTTTTTAAAAGATAAACTTCTACACCGTTATCATGTTTATAATTTCCAGATACTAAACTTGGTCCCACAAATTTTTTTATTAACCCTTTGAACTCTTTTTATCACTTACTGATTAGAGTAGGTAACCCCGTCACTTCCGCACACCATTTCGTCGCCATTAGTAGTATGATACTGGCAGTCTACTAACAGGAGATCTAGACACTGGTGTCTGCCGAAGTGGGCGTCCAGTCCCTGTATCTCGGAGTCTATGTGAGTCTGAGAGTCGGGTTGGTAGTTATTATGCCCACCTCCATGGCCGTGCTGAGCACCTGTCATATAAAATCAAAGGACTGAAAGTCGTGAAAAATCAAAGTATTCGTGCAAAATCGAAGTACTGAAAGTACTCGACGAGAAATAAGGTAATTGTACGAAATAGTTTAAGCAGAGGGGAACTATATTGGAGTTCGGGAACTTAAGTTTAAAAAGAATCTCCTCGATGAATTTTATAAAATGACAGATTGCTTGAGTTAAATGGGATATTGACCAAAATTAAATCACCGCCAACCTCTGAAAATAATATTCATGAACTATTTGGCTATAATGAAAAGTATTACGGCTCAAATTCATAAACCATTACAAATTAGGAGCAGAGAAAACACTGATCTCTAAAACATCAGAGGTGGGATCGGGTGCCATGGAGGAGTGAGCATCCCCTGCCGACCGGTCACACCCGCCGTATGCTCCTTGTTATAAAGCATCTTTTATATGAATTTTATGTTGTCATGACTTACAACCGCTTCACCTTGCTAAATTAAATAGCCTTTCCTGTTTCTTATCATTTGTAAAAATGACAGAAATTCGGTCTAACAACGTAATCGAAATGCAAGAGATTCCATTTGCTTGGTTCTAAATCCAAGAATATCAATATTAATAACTGTTAAAATATTTGAATGGAAAAAATGTCTAGAATATCCTACATGTGTTTTGAGAGACGGGTCATATCATCTTGGAGCCAACTGACCTAAGTTGATAAAAAAAAAAAAATTAGTAGCAATTGATTTGCTCGAAACTTTGAAGTGATAGTTGTGGGTCATTTGAAAGAGACTTAATAACATAAACCTCGTGTCACGGTGGACGTTGGCACGATAAAGATCCTCCTTGTCCAATGGCCGTAACTTCTGAGTAAATACAAAATTCAAAATTTGAAGCCCTTCAGCGGTATATGATGACGTCTTTATATGAGTGAAATAATCTCGAATGAGACGCCAAACAACATACACTTAATCAGTCATATTTTGAATTTAAATGTACGAACAACCTTCAACGTTGGCTGGTATATATTATATTTGATTTCACGTTAATCACTGTTTTAATTTATTTACAATCACTGTGATTTCGTGAAATCAAATTTAGTATGTTACATTTACTGCTCCCCTGTGGGTTGCGTCACCAAATCATGCAACTTGAATCTTTCTCAGATATTTTAAACAAAGAATTGAAAAAAATTAAAAAGAACAATATTAGATAGGGAAATTTCATTGCAATTTTTGACAAGCATGGTCATACGTGGTATTACTGCTAAAAACCGTTTCTATTTGGTGAAACAAAAGTAAAACCATGGTCTCACAAAAAGGACTTGAACTGTCAGAAAAATGACGCAAGATCTGATATTGTTTAAAGGTACTTACTGACGAATCCAATATCAAGAATGGCATGCAACTTTGTACAAAGAAGGCCATACTAAGTTTTAATGCTGAAAGCCTTCTAATGTGTCTTATGGAAGCAAAACGATTGCTAAAAAAAGCTTCCCGCCGTCGATTTGAATGAAAAAAAAGCAGATTAACAGGTATATTTACTTACTGACGAATCCAATAGCGAGAAAGACAATGATTAACTCCATAGCTGTATAAGTTTAGACTGAGGAACTCTGGTCTAGATATCAGACTGCTATGTATCTCTTATCACTCCACAAGGACGGCGCGTGAGTTAAAGACATTCTCTTTTTATCGTACAATGACAAAGATCTCTGTCAAAACCAGTTTTTCTTGCTATTTGTTTGAAATATAATTACTTATTGTATGTATGAACAATAACAAATCTAGAATCCTTTATATATTGTTCATATTATAATGAAAGCACAAGAACGTCAACAAAATGTAGAATTCAAAGGTTGGAATTATATATAAATGCACAGGCTTAACTGTCTCGTTGTGCGTATTTGTAACCATAGAATTAAATCACGTGTTTTTTTTTAACCAACATGTTTATAACATAGAACAAAATGAAGAAAAAAAATACGTCTGATTATTGATAAGGGAAATTTATGATTCAGAAGAAATCAAATTGCATTAAGAATTTACACAAATGAAAAAAAAAAACAAGTTTCTGTGGGAAAAATCTGAGAGCTTTAATATCAAATTATACAGGAGCATCATAACACAGAGCATTAATTCCCCAAAAAATCAAGGCAGCGTTCGACATCAATCCCGATATAAAATCACGTCATTTCCATTTCGCACAGGATATTACCCACAGACAAACACACAAACAAGTACGTTACTATTAATATGTTGGAGGGGATGATAATTTACGTAGACCAATCTACGCGTACTGACATCTCTGAAGTATTTGATATTTATACAATTATTTGTATATTATTTATTTGATATAACAATTTATCTTTATTCATACATTAAAACCTAGTTATTTCGAGCTCAATGGGAATAGAGATTCCCGTGACTTTGGGATACCGAGGTTAAAAACAAAATTCAACAAATGAATTTTGACTTCCAAAGCACTTAGAATTATCCCTTGTATTAGAAATGCGGAGTACAAGTGCCAATATTTACATTTCCATTAAATTTCCTCTATGATTCTTTACAAAATAAAATGCAGTATATTTTTTCATGAACTACATTAGGTATGTACCACGAATAAGCATGAATGTCTCCATTGTTACGTCATAATACTGCTCTTGACGTCCAAAAGTCAAAAAATATAGTGCACTGTGGCAACGCACTTTGAAAAAATTACGCGCTTTGAAAAAATTTTTCAAAGTGCGTTAAAATTGGGACAAAAACAACGCACTTTGAAAAAATTTTTCAAAGTGCTTAAATTTTGGACCAATTCAACGCACTTTGAATTTTTTTTTCAAAGTGCATTAAGAGTCTACATCAATATGTATTATCAAGGTGACACTTAACGCACTTTGAAAAAAAAATCATATTTTAGTAATAGGAAGATTTTATTTGTTATTTATCTTTCAAAAAACTAACCTTAACCCTAACCTCAAAAGAGAATTAATTTACTCCCGTCGAAAAGAGGAGAACACGGGTATAAGATCCCTAGCCTCAGTCCAAATCTTTATCTTTCCAATACATAGGTGTTGGTGACAAACGGGGGAGGCGAGCAATAAACCCAAAAGATGTAAGTTGCATTTTCAATGCTCAATTGATGTATATATATTTCCAAAATAATGGGGGGCTTAGCCCCCCCCCCTCCCCTGGCCCTTCGCCCGGTTTCGATGTCTATGCTATACTCAAAGCATTCATATAATTATGTATTTACCTAACTGGTATGACGTTGAAAACTTTCAATATTAAATGAGTTAATTGAAACAGATGAAAACTAGAAATTTTTAAGTACAGTAAAACGTATGAGAGAGAAATTTTTTTTATATAGTTTTGAACAATCAAATTGCCCCCTTTTTATGGTAAATGCTAAATTGCTTGAAGCTGTCCACTGTTAGTGCCCCCTTTACACCTTTAAATCTATTTATCAAAGACTAAAATTTAAAAAAAAAACGAATTAATGATCTTAATCAATCGTCACTCTTTTTTCAAGACCCTTTTCCCTTTTATTTTATCAAAACCTCAAATATTTAAAAGGTCAAAATCTCAGGTCCTGTTGTGACTTTATCATAAAAAAGTTATCCAACCAAGATCTGTTATTTATCATACCGATTATTTTCTTGGAATATTGACAAATCTTTACATTTTTTTTTCAAAGTGCGTTAATATGGTCGATATTAACGCACTTTGAAAAAAAAAAATTTTTTTTCATAGTGCGTAAGCTTGGTCCCAAATTTAACGCACTTTGAAAAAAAATTTTCAAAGTGCGTAATTTTTCAAAGTGCGTTGTAACAGTGCACTCTGTTTTGTTTTAAAAATGACAGTTACCCCGTGGGGATCCGGGTTAAAATAGGTCCTCAGTACCCCCTTGCTTGTCGTAAAAGGCGACTAAATGGGGCGGTCCTTCGGATGAGGCCGTATAAACCGAGGCCCCACGTCAAATCAGATGTGGCACGATAAAGATCCCTCCCTGCTCAAAGGCCGTAAGTGCCGAGCACAGGCCTAAATTTGCAGCCCTTCAACGGCAATGGTGACGTTTCCATATCTGTGAAATATTCTGGAGAGGGATGTTAAACAGTATACAATCAATCAATAAAAATGAAAGTTGAACGGCTTAAATTTATGGCAAGTCGTCAGAGAAATAATGTAAATATAGGAAATGAATTTAATTTTTTGAAGATATATGAGGTATATGACCTACAACTCTTCAACCGGCGTATTTATCATGAAGCGCTAACGCTTAAGAAATTCATTTCTTAATTATTTTATTATTATTTTTTAAGAAATATAGCTCTGTTAAAATTTGCACCATCGTACCCAAAATTAGAACCTGGCCTAGATATCCTTTTGATATTTTTATTTAAACATTTTCTTTTTAGCTCACCTGAGCTAAAAGTTCAAGCTTAATTGAGCTTTTTTGATCACCCATTCTTTGTCCTCCGTCTGTCCCTCCGTCAGAAAACGTTTGAACTTTTTCACCTTCTTTTCAAGGACTACTGAGCTGATTTAAACCAAACTTGGTAGATAGCATCATTGGGTGAAGATAAATTCAAATTATCAAATGTAGGGTATTAGAGATGTGGAGTTCAAGTGCGACTACTTTTTTATTTTCCAAGAGCATATTTCTGCCAAGAAAAAAAAATTGCTCGATCGTACCCAAAATAGAACATGGCCTAAATATTCTTTGATACATTTGTATAACATTTTCTTTTAGTCCACCTGAGCTGAGAGCTCAAATGAGCTTTTCTGATCACCCGTCTATCTGTCCCTTCGTCTATAAACTTTTCAACATTTTAACCCTTTTATCAAGGATCATGCACTGAGCTCATTTAATCCAAACTTAGTACATAGCATCAATGGGTGAAGAGAAATTTAAATTGTTAAAATGAAGGGTCGGGTCAACTTCCAAGGGAATATAATAAAAAAGACAAAACTAAGGTGTGGTCATTAAAATATCTTCTACAGATCCACTGGACCAGAAAAATTGAAAATTATGTGGAAACATCGTCGGGTAGTGTATAGATTCTAAATTGTTCAAACATGACACTTGGTGTGGGCGGGGTCACAATATAAAATTAAAGTTTCACATTGAAAAATATTGGAAAAATCTTTTAAAATCTTCTGCTCAAGAACCACTGGGCCAGGAAAGCTGGAACTTATATGGAGGAATTTCGGATACTGTAAATTCTAAATTCTTCAAGTCATTTGTTTTAAATAAATTAATGAATTTTATCATTGTGAATCACTTAAATAGATCCATCTTCTAAAGCTGCTGTTGAAGAGACAGTGGGGGACAAATTCTCAAACTTCAGCGAAGAAGATTTATTGAGAAGTTGAATATCTTTTTGCTTGTAGAGTTGTGTATTCAGTCATGTAGTTAGAAATTAACCTTGAAATGAAACATATGGATATAAGGAACAGTATTCAAGCTCAGTACTTTAATAAACAATACAAAAAAGAGCAAAAAAATCAGGGGTAGAACCAGGTGCCAAGAACAGATGAAAGAAATAGTTTTTATATGCTCTTTATTTTTCTACAAAATACATAAACTAATAACAAACAAGCAAGCAACATTTTACTACTGTATACAGGGTTATTTTCGCCCCGTGTTATTTTCGCCCTTTCACACTGTAAAACAAATTTGCCCCGTTTTAATTTCGCCCAAATGTAGTTTTGTTTAAGAAATTATACTAAATTTTTTGATTTCACCCCGTTTTAAATTTGCCCTTATGAAGGTAGTGCGAAAGGGGCGAAAATAAAACGGGGGCGAAAATTTCCCTGTATACAGTATATAGGTACAATGATATCAATCTAAATCATTAAAGACCCAATATTTCACAAATCATAAAACTGTGGAAAATATCATCTACGCAATACAAATGATAGAAATCATATGTTCATTTTTTTAACATTTATTTATTTTTTTTTTTTTGCAAAGATGGTTTACCTTTCAATTATAACATTTAAATAGATAGTAAATTAATACAATAAGATCAGAGATGATAATTTTATTTCCCCTAAAGGTCATTGTCAGGATCAATTAAACATGTCTCAGTTACAAATTAAGTAATTAACTTTTTATGACCTTTGGAGTATAAATTTCTTCTTTAAAATAAATAAAAGTTCAGAAAAAAAATGTTCTTTGTTAAGCACATCTAAGCTGGATACAAAGGCTAAATATATTACGTTAAAATCACATATTTTCGTGGAGTTAATTTTTCGTTGTTTGAGTAAAAATCTTTATTTGTGGGGATTTAAATTCATGGATGAAGAATTGTTGAGTAGTTATGTATGTAACGTTTTACATTTCGTGCTGGATATGAATTCGTTGGTCTCTTCATACCCCAAAAACAACGAAAATTAAACCCCCAAGAAAATCTGTGATTTCACCGTATATTAATTGAAGAAAAATACAAGTGTTCAAACCATCTAATTATCTCTCATACAAACCACGTACAACATAATGACGAGATGTCTTTGTAAAATAATTTATATATAGATAATTCTACTTTGTTAGAAAATAGTTACAGAATGATTCAACGTATAATTAATAATTGTTGTCTATAGTATGTATTTTCCGTAAATAATTTTTTTTGTTTTTTGTTTGTTGTTTTTTTTTTTTTTTGTTTTTGTTTTTTTGTTTTTTTTTTTTTTGTTAAACGCCTCATGTCGAGAAATGCATTCAAATGTAGATATCACCTTTTGTTGGTGAAGGACTGCACATTCTGTCCTATTCTTGCCACTTTAACCATTGTGGCGGATCTTTTTACGTTTAGCACTTACTACGACAGGAGGTTATATCCATGAATTTCAATTTACCCTTCCTAAATATCATAATATAAGAAAGAAATATACAGTGGAATCTGTCTGAGCCGACACCTGAATAATCCGACACACAATGAATTCCGACGTAAAATTTCTTTCCCAGTTTTTTGATTTTCCATGTTCTAACACTGTTAAATCCGACACCTCGTCTATTCCGACATAAATTTTGTCTCCCAGTATATGTCGAATTAAACAGGTTCACTGTATGAACTTGCATCCATAGACTGCAAGTTATCACATGCCCATTCACACGCACAATCAACGTTACTCAAGGTCTTAAGAGTCTAAGTATTATGGAAGGCGGTTGCAAGTAAAAAAAAAAAAACCCTTTCAAAACGCTTTGCATATATTTGGATTTTTCAATCTATTTATCGTCCAACATAGAGAAAAATAAATCCCTATGTTTACCGGGGGGGGGGGGGGGGCGGGGGGAGGGGGGTCACATGCTGGTGAACAGAACATAGTATTTTTCGTATATTGTTGCATCCCAGCTAATCAGAGAGATGGGAAATAATAAAAAAGAATAATTTTGAAAATTTAAATATCTACTGATCATCAATCAGCTTTTGTTATTCAAATAGCCAGTATTCTTGTATCTTTGCTAAACATATCAATGCACGAACAAAATACATGTACTACAATTCACTGACAGTTTTAAAAACGTACACCTAAACTCGGAGAAAAAAAAATGGAGAAAATCTATAATAATGGTGCCATAAAATAATACAGTCATAAAAACTCTAGTGGAACAAAGATATTTTATTTAAAGCTACATGTAAAATGTTTACACTGAAAAGAATCCCCAAAACCAAACATCTTTGATTTGACATATCCAAGGAAAAAAATATACTAGCAGCTGCAATTTATATCAGAAAGCGTTGTTTTTACATTTTGCATTCTAACATACCTTAAACTTTATGTAAACGAATGGTTTCCCTGTCCCAAAATAGTTAGATACAAATAGTATGTTTACTTGCTTCCATAAATTGCAATGACATGTAGTGTTCTCATATTCATATTATTGCAATTAATTTTGAGGTCGATACAATGTTTTTAAAATTTGATACCCGAGGAGTACAATTTTCACCGAGACCAAAGGTCAAGATGATTATTGTACTTAGAAGGTTGGTAAATCATCGTATAAACGGTAACCAGAAAAAAGCAATATCTTTTTTTTGTTCTATGTTTCAAATATTAAATATTATACAGAATTATGTTTATATTTATTTACAAGATGATGAAAGACGGATATGGAGATAACGAACAGTATTCAATATCAAAATCCTTAAAACAATATTTATAGAGATTAGGAGCAGAGCAAACACGGACCTCCGAAACATTAGATGTAGGATCGGTTGCCATGGAGGAGTGAGCATCCTCTGTTGACTGGTCATACCCGCCGTGTGCTCCTTGTCATGATCGGGGAATAACGATATGCACCTTTCTTTGGGTTTACAAAAATTGACAAAATTATGACGACTTTTATCTCTGGTTTTCATTCTGAAAGATTAGAGATTAAATTAATTACTAGTAGTCTGTTTAATGTAACGTGTGTTTTCTCGTACTGATAAAGTAGTTTAGGGGATTTTCTTTATTTATATTTTATATCGATTTTTGAAGAAAAAACTTCCCTATTCTGTTTTAAAATTATATAGATTCTCCCACTTATCTTTATGTCTCATACTTATCATAGGACATCACAATTACAAATAGGATTTGTAAGCATAATTGTTTTTTAAAAGAAAAAGCAGGCCATACATTGTCTTAGCTGTTTACAATTTAGCATTACTGTTGCTTTTCAGAAAATTATTTTCATATCTAGATAAAATCGATATGCTTTTTATAATATATAAATAGTTACTCAAGTGTATATAATGTTATATACACTAGTTGATTATGTAATTAAGATTACTCCAATCCGAGAGTTTGGAATATATGACAAAAATATAAAAAAAAATATAGTCACAAAAGCACTTTTGTAAGACGTCATATATCATAACATTTCATTCTACTACTATTTTCTATAGGAATAAACTATAGTACGAATTATTCAAAGCAGACTATTGTGGAACTCTTCAACATGGGAGGTGTAAATGAATGTAAAAAAATATCAAAAATTCCAACAACCTCTTCGTCCTGACAAGAAACAAGAGAAAAAAAAAATCAAATATCACACATCGCGGAACAAATCCTTTTCCAGGTTTGGTATAAAGGATTTAAGTAAAGACCTGACTTTTTTCATGGAGATTCCAGACTCGACCAGCAGATCAAGACGTTTCAAGCGTCCATTAAAATAATTATAAAATACACCGGGGTGTCCACATAGAAGCATCCCGTACACTTTTGGGCTTCCATTACATACGATAATGAGTGGGGCACCGGACGCACCATGAGCTGTGCTACAGGAGCTATGAAATAAAATTTTGTCTTTAGAGATAACACACGGGGAATAAGATTCCTCTATATCCTTTTCTTCCAAACTTTTACATTCTTTTTTAAAGAAAGCAATTCCTTCTTTTTTTAATTCAGAAAGATCTGTATCCTCCTTAAGGATTGTACATGCAGGGTCATGTTGAAGCGGTTTTCCACTTGGGTGACCAAACACGTGGAGCTTTTCGTTACAAGCATTATCTTCCACTAGACCAAGACATTTCAACTCAAACTTGTGGTCTTCAAGCTCTAAGACTAACACATCATATTCTGGAGATGCAAACGCTATATCAGGTTTGAATTTGACAATTCTTCCTACATCTACTTCCTTTAAAAATTCAAATTTGATTTCATATAGCCCAGTTACTAAATTCACCAGTTCCATGATTTTGCCTGAAAAAAAGACAAAGAAAATTAAATACTGAAATCGATACCCTACTCATTCTAAATTAGCAGGATCCATGTATTTGGATTTTCCTACCATAAAATTTTGATATGAAGACTTTCTTTGCAACTAAACAAACAAGAACCCCTCTTAAGGGGGATGTACAAGCCAATTGGATCTAGTCTGGTATGAAATAAGAAATGCCAAGAATGCGCTTAATACTCGTCTAAACGAGCCCAAAGTTACTCAAAGTGTTAATGCACTAGTTACCTACTGTTAGAGACCAAAATTAGTAAATAATTAAGTTTATTTTGTTTTAATTAGGAGGAAATTAATCATGGTAGAACTGCGCAGCTACAGCATTCACGAGATGAAAAATGCATTGAAAATGGCGTTAGTTTGATTCATTTATAATATGGCTACAACCATTTGTTTCGCTTTTTTCTTGTCATTATCTAAAATTCTTGAAAATTTGATTTTTCATATGTGTGTCTTCCTGAGGCCATATGTTTATTTCGCCCGCCATTCCTCTGTCACACAGAGTTCGAATTACATTGATTTTAGAATAAATGCGACCATAATAACATCAAGACAAGAAATTAATAAGTTATAATCATTAGGTATATTACTTACTACTTTTATTTGTTGCATCGCTTCGTCTGATTAATGAAAAAACGCTATTTTAACCCCACTAGAGCAAATCGGGAAAAACTGTTCTGTTCGCAGCTCGAGTTTCCTAGGTAATATTATTACACTGAGCACGTGGTTGGCATGTGCATATATCTGCTGTGGATAGATGCGTTGATTACCATGATTATATTTAATTTTTCGCGGAACAAGTCTTGATAATTTGTTGGTTTCTTTAAAACTCAAGAAAAAAGCTAAAAAATGCCCTAAACATATGTGTTTACGTCGGGTCTTTTTTCTGTGGCGATAGAAGTTATTTTGAAATGGGGCACTGCAAGGAGGATGCTTAGCATTTAATTTGAAAATGTTAAACAATATCCGGTGCATGAAAAACAAATTGCAATTGCATGTCTTACATTCGAAAAGTTGGTACATATGTCTATTTTGTTTAGCAGTTAGATAGAAAAAATAGGCTGTTAAAGGATTTCCTTCAGGCACCCCACGTAAATAACTTGATGAGCTGAACTTGATTGTTTGCAATGACCAACACATTGTATGGAGTAATGTTTGGACATAAAAGCGCATCATGTCTCATTATGTTGACTACGTTATAAGCTCTCGCTTATTGAACATACGAAGCTTGATAAAATATATTGAGTTGTTTCTTTGAAATTTAGAAGCAATCACAATGTTTGCAAACAAAGGTCCATTGCATATGCTATGTCTATCATCGCAAAAAAAAATGAGAGAATACCCCCCCCCCCCCTTTCCGAAAATCCTATGTTCTTTTTTCAAAATAGTGCCAAAGATTTAAAAAATCTTGCATTACTAAGTATGTGATGGAACATGTACTAGCCTTATATGACCATTTGTTATAAAAATATTTGGTTGTCCTCTCTCCCGATCTACTGCCTAGAAATGGCCCGACTCAATTTTATTTTACATCCAATTACAGGATTTTTTTTTCTTCCGTCAACAAATATGTTTAAATTTCTATAAATACGGACCCAATAATTTTCCCTGAGTTGGGAGGTCCACCTAACGTCATTTTAAAGATGGTATAAAATATTTAATTATATGTTGATTTTTTTCTTTACTCTGTAAAATTGTAATTTTGACAAAATGGGCAAATAGAAAAAATAATTTTATTCATTAAATCTCCTAACCCACTCTGAATGATTTTATTCCTTTTCAAATGTTGCTCCACTGTAATGAAAATTGTAAATGTTTATTTGACAGAGTATACGGGGGGGGGGGGGGTGATCAAAAGTAAACGATATCTTAGGTATTTGATAGTTATATTATTGTTGAAATAATAAAGTATTTTTCTAAAATCTGAAAGTCTAAATTGGAGATGTTTGATAGCATATTGCTTAATTGAAAACAGACCCCTTTTCAAACTTGCTTTCACCGGGCAACATAACAAGTATCATATTCAACCATCTGCCTTCCTTCACTAAAACGATCTATCCAATCATTGATTGAATTAGTAGGAAGTCATTTGTCTTAATAAACTATGAACAAATTCTTATACAAAAGTACGTTACTTCAAAGGCATTTTTAAGATATACCATAAATATTTTAGTCGTTTGTTGAATGAGTTCCACTGAGACAACCATTTTTCGTCACAAGTACATGCATGATGACTTCATTTTCACATTGTGAGCAATACTTTATTCAGCATATGCTATTTATGGAACTTGAGTGTGTACCAAATTTGTTTCTAATCTAAATTGTGGTTTTGTATAGATATAGAGATAGTTCGAGATTTTTTTGATCACCCCTCGTATTAGTTGATACTAACACAAGGTTTTTCATATCGATTTTATGTGGTTAATTTCTTTGTGTTTCATCGGTGATAATAAAACTTTTGATAGATATATTATAAGTTATCTGTGGCAAACTTACAAACTCTTAATTTTAAACTTTGATGGTGCTCATTTTTCCTTACCCGGAATCAAAGAGTTTATTCAATACGTACACTATTTAACAACTGTTCGATAATAATACTAAATAAATTACTTCAAGCCACACTATAACACAATTCCTCTTTTAAAAGTGTTCATATTATTTGAAATATTTGGAACTGTAATTCTCTTCTACATTTAAAGATTGTTATGTCCCTCCATATTAAGACGAGGTCTGGAAAACAAAATTATGTGCTAAAAATAGACCACGTGCTGCTATCAATGAACTACTTTCAGTGTTCTTTACACTCTTTTTGAAGACAACGATACCTTGTTTTGAACTTAAAATTATCATTTAAAAGTGCAAAATTTAGACATTTTCTCAACAAATGGTTGTAGAGAGAACATTAATGAACAGTTTGCGTATTTTTTTGGATTTTTTAAGGCTCTGCTGAATTCTGTAGCTGCGCAGTTCTAAGGAGCATATCAAAAGCATTTTTCTGCAAAAGTACAGATTATATATGCACAACATGCATTCATTTATGCATATTTATTGTATCTTTATCATAAAGGTTTAAAATTTGATCAAAATATAATGTACTTTAGCATTTGAAGAAATGTTTACATTTTGTTCTCACTGCACTTTAAAAGGTGGCCGTACATCCCCCTTAAATTCATAAGATATATTTCATGTTGTTAATCTCTCTTTCCAGATCTTTTTATCCAAAAAGGGCCTTATCTACAACGATACTTGCTACGCGAGAAAATTAGGCACTGATGACTACATAGGCAATATAGCCACATATGATCCACATATGCATTGTCTTTTATATAAGGGTCATATGTGGATCATATATGAATCATATGTAAATACAATCATATGAGAATCATATGTGGCAAATCATATGAGAATCATATGAATACACATATGTAAGTCATATGCAGTAATTTATGATTCTCATATGAAAGGCCCTGCATATGAAAATCATATGAATATTTTGACGGTGGTCACATGAGAATCATTTGAAACTGATCATATGAGAATCATATGAAAGTTTTCACTCATTTACCCTTGTTATACTCAAGTAAAATTGCAATTTCAATAATATATATGTCAAGATAAATTTAAATGTACATTTATTCAAAAGAATATTTTAGTAATTATATGTAAAGTTCTACTCTGTTCACCCCCCTTCCTTTCCCTTTTTGTCTTTTATCGGATAAAATTATACGTCATTTTCAATGCTACAGCAGACGTGTTGGGTGTTTGGAAAATGCAAGTGATCATTTAACAATATTATTTTAAGACTTTTGATAAATAATGGTTAAGTATTATTTTATGATAGTTACAAGTGCGTATAAACTTTCTTTATACAGTAAAACTCGGTTAGTATGAACACGGATGAAACGAATTACGGATAAAGCAAGCGTAGCAGTAACTACGTTATAACCGAGTGATACTCTTATCACTTGCAGAATGCATGTAATTGTTAGAAATCAATGCATTTCGTAAAGCTTACATTAATAATTTTGGATAAATTTGTTTCTGAATGAATGAGAAACATTACTGTTATGTTAGGCTTAAGGCATTAATATTTTATAACAGGATGTATTCACTTTGACAAAAGAATTGACGCTTTACGAGAAGACAATTTCCCGGAAAAAAGTGACATTTAAAAATTTATATTTATTTGTTGTTTTCTACTATATATATATATATATATATATATATATATATATATATATATATATATATATATATATATATATATATATATATATATATATATGTGTGTGTGTGTGTCTATTTCTTTTTTAAATTTGTAATTTATACCTAATATTTATTATTTACTACTTTACAATAAAACTCCAAAGTTGGTCAAAACACCATTTTGTCCGTCAACGCATTGATTTTTGCATGTATTTTGGCCTAGAAGTCCTTCAGGGCAGGCCTGCCCCTAAATAAAACTGTGATATTTTGATAGGTTCGGATGTAAAGAATAATTTAAGAAATTCAAAAAAAACCTACAAAAAATAAGGAGACCTGATTTTGATAATCTGCTTAAAAATTATGCCATACAATGTTTAAGTCAGACTAGCTCAGTTGATATATGCGTTAACTTAAACCCTATCGTTACTTTTTTTTAAGTCGGGGATCCACCTGGTACCACAATTTTAAAGTTTTATTTTTTCGCTTTTTCAAAGAATATTTTATTTTTTTTTTATAGACTTGTGCATTTTCTTTCAATTATCTATCCTTCTTGTATGCTCATACTTGATATAAGAAACCCTTAAGGATGTATTCTTGTGATACGCGGAAAAAAACGTGCATTAAACTTTTCAAATGCTTATATTTTTCTGAAAGTGTAATATCCAAGGAATAATTTAAAGACAAGAAAAATGTATGTTAGTGTTCATCTAAGAGAGGTTCAACCCTTTGAACATAGGCCAAAATAGAGCATGGGAAATTTCCTTAAAAATGCTACTAGACAATAAAATACCTCATAAAACTGATAAATACAGTGAATTAAAACTTAATTTGGCTTAAATTAACTTGAAAGTATTGCAAAGTTGATTTTTTAAACAAAATATGACCAAATAAATACCAATTAGATAACTTGTACCCAAAAATGTTGTTCACCCATGTCAAAATTAGGCCCATTTTTCCCTATAAAATTGCTCGAAAAACCAAAAAAAAAAAACATATTTCTACAATTAAACTTTTTAAGAAAATTGTTGTACAGTTTCTTTACGTATTATGGCTTCTTTTCATAGCATGAAAAGTAGGGGTTAGTGCACATATAAGAAAGTTTTGATATTTTTTATATCCCCACCCCATGTTTCTTTTGCAGCATTTAATGAAAATAAATCAAGCATTTAGGCATCAAAGTATGTGTTTTATTCACCAAATGTTCAAAATTAGTGTGATAATTTCAGGTAATATTTACAATTTTGTTAAGAAAAGATTTTTAAGAACAAAAAGTAATCAATTAACACATAAAACTTCACAATAGTCTGTTGGATGGCCTCTCTTTCTCTTGGCCTGGGGTTCCAGATTGGGTCCTGGTTTGTGGTGTTGGATGGTGGCTTCCCAATGATTAGTTAAATCCAGTCCCACTTTCTCAATCTGATTTTTTATGGTTTTCTCCATCTGATTTTAGTGGTTCTTAAACCCTGCTCTCTTCTAAAAGCCTTCATTAGTGATTCTTGTGGAAACAAGACTTACCTGTAAAAAATTATTTTAGAAAAAAATTAGATTATAATTTACTGGTAATATCATTGTTCAAAAAATGTAAAATCATTATTTTGTCTATCTGACTTTGTTTTTATGAACCCAGGCCTGAAGTTAAGACTAAAATAATTTCTACATGTTCCATGATGTTTCAGAAATATTCCATTTTTTTAACCCGCATAGGCCGCCATAGAATGAAGCGACCTAGTTTCTTACCGAATGTAAACAGCTAAAAATTATAGAATTATCTTATTTTTTTCTTACGGTATGTCTATAAATTTGAGATAGAGATTCTGCATTTACAATATCAAAGGTAATTTATCATATACTAAAAGCTAAAGTTGTAATAAAAAAGATAATACGAATGTACGTCGTCTACACGCCTCTGGAGACCTTAGGCCTAACGTTACGTACATGTAACATGTTTATGCTATGTTTGAGTTTGCGGTGTTACAGTATACTATGTATTTTGAAACCTTTGTATCTTTAACGCATAAACATTGCTATTTTCAATAAGTTTGAAAGCATTGTTAACTTACATTTTCGCTTTTCCACTGCGTCAACACACTTCGGTGCTCTTGGCTGGCATGTTTGGGTACCGCTTTCGAGAATGTTCCTGTAGGCTTAATTGTGATCTCGACAATTTTTTTAATGTTTTAAAATTTCTGTCGGTTGGCTCTTTTAATGGAGTGCCATTCGGCATTCCTGTCGCTTTGAAACGGGCGATCCCGTCTTCTTGAGTCTTCCCCTCTCGATGTCGATTTCACTTGTCGACTTTCTTAGGCCTATGTCGTAAATATCGTAATTTTGCACACGTGTTGGTCATTTATACAACATAGAAAGATTTTTTATTTAAAAATAAATAAAGTTAAACATATAAATCATAAAAACTTTAAAAACTTCTTTGTAAATTGATATCAGTTTGAATTTTACGACATGTCTAAGTACGAAGACCCACTTGGGGTAAATTGATCAGAAGAATTCATCCTTAAGAGAGCTAAGATCGTGACAATCCAATGTCCAGTCGTCAGTCAGGCGGAACAATATAAGCACACTTTCTCCGAGGACAAGCTCACTTTATGTTACTCCATACAGGTATTCTTGGCAGCATTGAAATGCGATGATATTCCTTAGAATTTGATCACATTGACTTTGGCTACGTATATATCAGTAACTGTTTTCCTTTGATTTCATTTAGGTTTACATAATTTGCACACATTAATATGACATGTTTTATAATATCCACTGATAAATAAAGCCTAAACATAAAGAATAGAATTTCAGAGACAGTATACATTACCATTACATGTATGCACAATGAGAAGTAAAGAAAAATATAAATTATTACATTTGGAAATAAAAAATAAACTCAGAAAAAAAGAGTTCTTCCTATCTCTACTCACTGAAATAAAGATTTAAGAAAAACAAATTGTTATTATGTATTCAGTCTAAAGTCATTAATCAGAACGGAAATCGACAAGGTTTTTGTAGAGAGAAGAACCAAGCCCGGTCCTATAGGTCAAATACCTATTTAGAACGAAGTGATCCTTTGTTTTCTTTCTGTATGTTTTGTTATGTACTGATATGAAAGTGAAGGTAGAAACCTTGTAAGTCAGTTGGCGTTTATGTATGTTGAAATCATTCTCAAGTCCAGATCATTTCATCAACTAGCGCAATGACAAAGGTTTGTTTTTATGGCCTAAGATGCATTTGGCAACTTGAGTTCATTGCCACTGTGCTGTTTGTTTTTAATTCCAAAGAGCCCGAAGCTGATAAGACTGGCGATTGATTCTAAACATCTGTTAAAGCTGATTTGACAGACGATTCATCACAATAATAAAGGTAAAAATAAATACTTGCAATAAACAAAAGGCCCACGGGCCTTATAGGTCACCTGAGAAGTCTTTACCTAATCCTGGGAGTCCGAACCGCAAGTGAAAATCCGTAAGCTTTTAAGCTGTTGATTTTTGTAAAATTTTGTGATTTAAAATTGTCCAAAAGTTGCTTAGAATTTTTTAGTATTTACATCTGATTCACACCACTTCTTGAATATATAGTTGCAGAGTAGTCTTGAAGTTTTTCCTTCACTACTGTCAATATCTTGTATATAGTGAGGAGTAACGAAAGAGCTTTGGTTAAACATTTACTGAAACCTGCAATGTATCTTTGTTTGTAAGGATTCGTATGAAGTTTTGGAATTCAATATACATAAGGTAGTTCATTTTGGCTCTGTGGAATATTGAAAGTATTCCAAACTTCAAAACTGACAAGTTATTTTGAAGAATTTATTCCCTAGAAAGGAAAGTATGAGTATAAGTAGGATTACCATTTGTAGAATTAAATCAGAGTTCTTCTAGAACGCAATTTTTATAATGAGTCTTACAAACGAAGACAATCTTGGTACCTGCTTTGTCGGCAGGTACCAGTACATACTGATCGTGTAATCTATCTAACTCCTTTTTCCCTTCTGGTTCATCGAACACAGAAGGGTATATGGTTTTCATATTGCCCTCCAAACTTTTAATACAGGATTTTAACATGGATCTGATACATTTAATCCATTCCGACAAGGTGTCAATGTCTTCTTTTTCATATCTGGCCCATCGTCTGGCGTAATTTTCAACAGAATCCATAACATTTATGAAATTCCGACGCCAGTTGAAGGATCGGGGATCCCTATATTTAGGACCTTTTAAAATAAGTGATCAAAGGTCCTCATTACGAACTATATTTATGTCACTTGTAATAACGTGTCCAGCAGGACTATAGTTATAGGGCGAAGAAGAACAGATTATGTTTCAGATAGTCGGTATCCAGGCCATGTAAAGTGTTTTTGTAATTGAAAAATTTGGAAGCAATGGTCGATGCATATTTGTAGGAAATACAAGGTGTAGTCTTTAATTTGAAATGTGGTGGAATAGAAGACTGGACCCTTTTGTGATTAAGAATATTCCTTATATTAACCGCGTCAATTCCTTTATTGGCATATTAAAGTTAAAGGAAAGACGGATTGTTTTTGCTGCATTTTCTTCCGTGAAGCGTGCGGGTTGAAAGAGCTTATGATATGCAATATCCATATTCACAGATCCGAGTCTATATTCAAATTGGATGTTCCTTGACCTTTTCAAGGAAACTATTTAAAAGTTTCAAAGGGACAGAGTAAAGTTTTGTTCAAATATGATGTAGACCTAACTGTTGATTTACATAAGGTAGTAATGAATCAAAAGACACGTCGTGTATTGCAGGTGAATTGTACGAACGATGCCCACGACTACGCTTACGTCTCTAAGTATGGTTAAAAAGTCCCATCACATTTACATTATTACACTGCAGACTGGAAAGATATCCAACACTATTGACATTATCATTACATCCACAGGGAAAGGCTGTCCCTAGTTTTCTAATCCAAAATTCTTCTCTTTGTCTACGAAAAGGTGTACTCAGGGACGGACTTTTTATGTGGTGATAAATCTTTTCGAGAATTCTAACTTTCATTGATAAAAAAGAATGATGAGGTGAATTAAAATGTTTGTATAAAAGCTGCTGACCACCATGATTAATTTGAAATCAATCACCTGATGTTCTTTTGTTAAGCGATTCCTTGGTTTCACCGACATAAACAAGTCCACACAGATTACATTGTATTCCACAGACAACATTAGAAGATTTGCAGTTCAGATTTTCCCAAGTTTAGGTTTAGACGCTCTGTCCAGTAAGATTACTCGTGAAATAAGTGTCAGTTATCAAAATATCACAGGTTTTACAGCTTCGAAACAGAACATTTTGAAACAGAAGACATGGGATCGGAAAATATATTTGTAATAGAAACCTCCATTCTTTCAATTTGGTGTATTGGTTTTATACCAAAACTGGGAATCTGAAGACTGTACATATGACATATGTTTTATATCCCTGAGGATTATCCGAGGGGCACCAAATGAACTCCTTGAGTCTGTGTCCCTTATAGACCCAAAGGAGTGACGTGTTTCTATACTGGGCGACGCGCCTGCCAGTATCATTTCGTTATTCTGTGTACTCATGAATGAATAGGTACCGGACGACAAGTATCCTCGGGAACAAATTGTCCACCAACAGAGATCAAATTCGGTGGTTAAAAGAAAGATATGGAGATAACAAACAGTATTCCATCTCAAAGACCATAAAACAATACAAAATTAAAGGAGAGCGAACACGGACCCCGAAACATCAGAGGTGGGATCATTGTCATGGGGGAGTGAGCATCCCCTGCCGACCCCTTTATAAAATTAATTCGCAGATACATTACTAAGTTTTAGAATGTTCACTTTAAACAATTTGAGCAATAAGATTTTAAGTGACATCATTCTCTAACTATACACCTGGAGTAATCTACAAAGTCAAAAAAGACAAATGTCAACCGTTCAAATTTTTGAAGAAATATTCCAATTACCAGAATCAAATTCTTTGATTGATAAAAACGATTATAGTTATTAATGTAAAATAAGTTAATTACTATGATATGATCAAACATTAAAATATGTAAAAAAAAAAAGTACATGTATATGCATATTCTGGTATGAAATTTTAATAATTTGAAAACCCTTTATTTCTACGGGCTTTTTGTCTGTCCCTAATGGAATTGCACAGTGGCACTCCTGTCAAAGGTTTAATCCTGTCTTCATTTTTATATCCGTTATACATATACATAGAGAAACCATTTCATTCATTTTTAATAATGGGGACCAGAAAACATTCCCTTGTATATCAAACATTTATGACTTGTACATTTCTGAAGGAGTGAATTCAAAATGAGAAGACTTGATCATAGTCCAGTGCGCCGCCTGGGCCAACGCAGCCGCCATTTTTCAGAAAGTCGGAATTCAACCTGGTGTATATAAAACTGTATGAAATTCACATTTGTTAAAGTATTGTGGTGCTTCTGGTGTGGGTCCTAAGTGCACCACGAGTTCCGAGCTGCCAAGGAATCAAACAGACGTCCGATACTTTAGAAACTTTTATTAGAACTGACTTATGACGTATACAAAACATTTGCACTCCGAACCCGACGCCGAGCCCGACATTAATACAAATTCACTACACTACTCCCCTTTTTCTAAAAGGAATAATACATGAAATGAAAGCAAAGAAAATAAACATTAGTTAATTGTTCTGATATTTAAAGCTGCTTTAGGACGTGTATCTTGACGGAGGTTGAATCTTTCTTCCACATCTAGTAGTGGTCTCGTTGGTCCTCTGTTGGTCTTCCGCATCGCTATCCTGGTTCTCCGGTGTAGCCGGTCCTGAAGGAACTGTTTCCTTTTCAGCTTCATGTTGTATGGGTATATCAGGTACCACCCAGTTCTCTTCTACTGCAGTTTCCTCTGACTTGTCTTCTGTCTCGCCTGGAACATCAGCATCTTCTGGTGAGATTGCTTGAGGGTCCTTTTCCTTAAAGTTGACACAATACTGGAGCTGTCTTCGTGCTTTCGATATCCATCTGGGCAGTGTTTCTTGGTGGCAAGGCTTGAGGCGGTCATGATGCAGTACTGTGCATCCCTTCTTTGTGATAACTTCATACAGCACTGCACCCAACTTTCTAGCAACTACTGCAGGCCCTTTCCATAACGGTTGTAGTTTAGGACTCTTGCCTACTTTCTTTGAGTCGTCCCGTATGTATACTAAATCACCAATGTCGTAGGACCTCTCGTACACACGCAAATCGTGTAATCGTTTTTGTCCTATCGATGCACTCTTCAAGTTTCCTCGAGCTATTTCTTGACATTTCCTCATTGACGATCGTAGTTTCTCCAGGTATGGTATTTCATCCTGCTCTGCTGAATGTAAGCCCAATATCACCTCTTGAGGAAGATGGACTTCATGACCTAACATCAGTCTATTGGGTGTGAAGCCAGTACTGGTATGAGGAGTACTTCGATATGCCCCCGCAAGCAAGGGAAGGTGTTCGTCCCAGTCTTCCTGATTCTGGCTGACAAAGCATCGCATCATCTGAAGTAAGGTCCTGTTAAATCTCTCCACGAGCCCGTTTGAAGAAGGGTGGTAGGGGGTTGTTCTTGTTTTTGCCCAGCCCATCAACTCTGATAGTCTTTTCATCAGGTCACTATCGAAGTTCCGCCCTTGGTCCGTGTGAAGTTCTAGAGGCACCCCGAAGCGGGCAATAAAGTCCTTCACTAGTACATTGGCAATAGTCTCCGCTGTCTGGTTGGCAAGTGGATAACACTCCGTCCATTTCGAAAACTGGTCGACAAGAACAAGGATATATTTATTTCCCTTTTTAGATAAAGGAAAGGGTCCTAGTATATCCAGCTGTATTCTGTCCATGGGTGATCCAGCTTGGTACTGCTGCAATGAGGATCTATTTGTCTTGTTAGCCTTTTTACTTAGCGCACATTTTTCGCATGCTCCAACAAAAGTTTTCACCCAATCCGTCATATTAAACCAGTAGAAGGTCTGTCGAAGGCGCTGAATAGTTCTTTTAATTCCAGGGTGTCCCGATAATGGTGAACAGTGGGCGATGTCTATAATTTCCTTCTTCATTGCCTCAGGCACGATGAATAATAGTCGGGTCTCCTCTGGAAACGTCCATCGGTAATAAAGGCAGTTATTGCTTAGTGAGAGATTTTCTCTTGTAAGCCAAAAGTGTTTAAGGGCTGGCGACTCAGAAAATACTTCCTCTCGATTACTTGGAAACTTCCCTTCCACCCACTTAAAAAGCTTATGTAGCTCTGGGTCGTCCTTTTGTTTCTGACTCAATTCTTCATTTGTGTATTTGCTTAAGGATATAGGAGGACCTATTTCTTCCTCATCATCACTTACTGCCTCATCTATCTGTGTTAAATTCCGGATGGTACCCATCGCCGCACTTTGCTCGGGGACACTGTGTCCTCCAGAGCAAAAACTAGTATTTGGCCCTGGATCAGAGTCATCACAGCATTGGTCTCCATGGCTTGTCTGATGTTTAGCAAATACCATGCCAAAATCACTCCTTACTGCTAAGGGTATGACGTCATCTACGTCTGTGTGAAATCGAGACCACTCCTGATGTATTTTTGTGCAGTGTTTGCATCCGCCACATGGCAAGTCAGATAATCTTGATCCAATAGTGTAGCAGTCACATTGTGGTCCTTCTAGAGGGTATCTGGATAAGGCATCAGCATTGCCGTGGTTCAGACCTCTCCTGTGCTGAAAAACGATGTTAAACTGGCTGAGATGTTCTAACCAGCGTGCAAGTTGTCCCTGTGGTGTCTTAAAACGATACAACCAAGTAAGGGAGCCATGGTCGGTCCGCACAATAAACTGCCTGCCTAAAAGGTAGTGTCTGAACTTCTGCGTAAAGGTGACAATAGCAAGAAGTTCCTTGCGTGTAACACAGTACTTTGATTGTGTTGGACCAAGACGCTTGCTGGCATAACTGATGACCTTTTCTGAGTCGCCTTGTAGTTGTGAAAGGACTGCTCCAATTGAACAGTTAGATGCGTCGGTATCTAAAATAAATGTATTCTGGGCTAGCGGATAAGCCAGAACAGGTGGGGACACTAGTTTCTCTTTTAAAACTTCAAATGCCTTTTGTTGTTCAGCTTCCCAATGAAATTTCACTCCCTTTTTGGTTAACTGGAACAGTGGTTCAGCTATTTCTGAATACTTGTCAATGAACCGACGGTAATAGTTAGTGAGGCCTAGGAAGGATTGTATGTCCTTGACATTATGAGGCTGAGGCCAGTCCTGTACAACCTTGGTAAGCTCTGGGTTTGCCTCAATTCCTTCTGCACTGATTCGGTGTCCTAAGAACAATACACTTTTCTGGAAAAAATTGCATTTAGATGGCTTCAGCTTAAGGTTGCTTTCTCTAAACCTTTGGAGGACCTCCTTAAGGTGTTCAATATGCTCCTGCATACTGCGACTGGCAACAATCACATCGTCTAAGTAAATCAACACCATATTCCACTGGAGGCCTTTCAAAATAAACTCCATTGCCCTTTGAAATGTCCCAGGTGCTCCGCATAGCCCAAAAGGCATGCGTGTATACTCGAATAAACCGTAGCGAGTAATAAAGGCTGTTTTCCTCCTATCAGCTTGGTCAACTTCAATTTGATGATATCCTTGCTGCAGGTCGATAGTTGAAAAAATTGTTGACCCTGCAAGAGTGTCCAGGCATTCCTCAATATTTGGAAGTGGGTAGGAGTCTTTCCTTGTTACATCGTTGAGCTTCCTATAATCGATGCACCACCTTACCCCACCATCTTTTTTCCTCACCAATACCACAGGTGATGCCCAATCAGAAGTTGAAGGTACCACAACACCAGTATTGAGAAGGCTCTGCAAATGTTGTTCTTCCTCACCTTGAAACCCCAGAGGTGTTCGCCGAACTGGTTGCCGTACAGGTGGAGCATCACCTGTGACAATCTTGTGAGTAATCTTAGAGAAACATCCCATATCACTGGCACTTTTTGCAAAAACATCTTGATAATCCATTAACAAGGCTTTTATTTCATTTGCTTCTCCTTCTGAACGTCCCTTTATAGCTCTCTCCATTAGGTTGTCCAGATGCACTGGGACAGCATCACACTCATCTTTCTGCTGGTGCTCTTCAACCTTGTCCATTTCAGCTTCCACCAATTTACCTAAATGCGTGCCTGCAGGCAACTTAAGTTCTTGGGGAGTTGGGTTTAAGATTCGAACAGGTATATGCTCATTCATATTTACTAGTACAGAACCAATATGTGCACCATTTTTTAAGGATGCAGGATCCAGTACCCCAACAAGGTGTGCATCAGGTTTGTTGACATATCCATTAAGTACTGTCTCGCTCAGTGGGGGAAGTATGGTGTCAGTATCTACGCTAACTCTTGTGACATGTATCTCACTTGCAGACTCCATGTTTCCAAGCACAAGCTCTCCTCCAACCATTAGATCACCCTGTCTTGTTAAAACAATAGCATCAAGGGCCATTAGCAGGTCAATTCCAATTAGTACCTCATCATGTATGGGCGCAATGCAGACTTTCCAATCAACTGAAGACTTCCCCAAATCAACTCGCACTGTAACATCAGTAACTGCTGCCATCTTGTTGCCACTTTCTGCATTTAAAAGTGTTGTTGTTTTCTTACCGCCAGAATACACTAAACTCCTACTCCTCACAAAGTCTTCTGATAGCACAGTTACTTCTGCCCCAGTATCAATAATTGCATGAGTTTCTTCCCCATTTATTTGCACTGGTACTCTTATTGTTTTCCCACTCTTGGTTCCAATCTTGAATAATTTTTGCTGAGTCTCCTGTTCATTAAAGTGATCATCCTTCTTAGGAGACTGATATGGTGAATTCAAAGTTGGGCAGTTCTTTTGGAAATGGTTCAATTCCCCACACTTGAAACAACCTCTTTTGGGGGATGGTGACCGGCGGGATCTCATTTCTGTTGTTTTCCGCTCTATCAACTCCTTTAATTCCAAAATCGCATCCTTTAATGACTTTTCCTTTGTGTCCATTGAGGAGAGTGATCGCAAGTTTTCGTAAGCATTCCCTTCTGCGTTTCCAATGTTATGGGAATCCTCTTGCCAAGAGACTCTCCTTGAATGTCGCTGAAATTGGACATTTTCACGGCCAATTGTTGCCCTGAAGTTGTGCTGTAACTGTATAACATAATCTAATGCCTCAGATATAGTTTTCGGCATTTTGTTTAGGGCTTCATACCCAATTTTAGAATTTTTGTACCCTTTCAGGAAGGATTCTGCAGCAATTTCTTCTTGGAGCTCAATGTTCACAGAGGGAAATGCTTGTGAAACTAAGCGCCGGACATGCTCTGCGAATTCATCGTCAGACTCTCCCCTTTGTCGCACTTCTTCTAATCTTTTCCTTGCTGTAGCAGGTGGATCTTTTCTATTGAAGCGATCTGACATAAGTTTAAGTAGTTTAGGGAAGTCGCTCTGTACAGAACTCGGTAAGCTGCATAGATATTTTGAAGCCTGCCCCCTCAGACATTCAATGAATCGGTCTAGTTGTTCTTCTGTTGTCCATGCGTAGCGTTGCGCAGCCCTTTTGAAGGGTAGGAGAAATCCTTCCCAATCGCCACTTCCATCAAATATTGGCAACTTCTGTCTTGGCATGTACTCTTGCTTGAAACTTGAAGCTCCCAGGCCTCGACAAGATTCAAAATTGTTAATTGTGTCTAAAAGTGGCTGAAATGGTACGTTGCTTGCTCCTGAAAGAGGAGTTGATGTAGGTTGTCTATTACTTGCACTGTTGCTACCTAAGCCATGTAGTGTGTGCGTGTTTCTCTGCATGACACGTCCTGATGGTAATGAGTCATTTCCATTCATGTTGTTTGGCCTGTGGGGTGTTGAAAACCCAAGCCAATCTTCATCACTTTGTGGTCGCTTTTCCTCCTGATCATGCTGACATAGCCTGGGGCTGTCCCCTCGACTATGCAGCAACCCCGTCTTGTGGTCCTGTTGTGCATACACTTGCCTGGGGCTGTCCCCTCGACTGTGCAGCAATCCAGACATGTGGCCCTGTTGAGCATCGATTTGCCTGGGGCTGTCCCCTCGGCTAAGCGAGTGCTCCAAGACCTGTGTGATCCCTTGAGTCATGTCTAAGAAAATGCTTTCTTGTCTTTTCATCATTTCTTTATGATTTTCTATTGTTTCCCATAGAAGTTTCTCTTGTTTATTTATTACATCCATTTGTCTGTCTATGCTTCTTGACAAAAGTTGCTCTTGATTTCTCATCTTTTGCATTTGTGATTCAAAAGTTTTATCTTGCTTCCCCAACATCAAATTTGTTTCATGTATGTTTAAGGAAAGGTCGCCTAAGGTTCTCTCAACTTTTTCCAACACCCTGACAGTACCATTTTCTACAGACATTTTTAAACTAGCTTCTAACTTATGATCATTGTCATTGTCTGTTGTTAGTGTGTCATCGAGCAAATTGTCACCGGTAGACATAATTCTTGTTTTGTGATTACAGTGTCAGTAATTCTTGTGGGTCAACACTCAAGGTTAACAAATCTGGTGTTGTGTCAATCCAACACTCCTTAATTATGTCCAATTCTAATCGCCTTAGCCACTTTTCCGACAATTTACTATCAGGATGAATTCCGTCTCTTAAGAGATTAAAATTAAAAGATTGTCTTCCACGACCTCTGACCTTTACAATGTCAAGGTGAAATTGGAGGGTGTTACGGCCTAACGATTGATTTAGATCAAAAATTTTCTGGTTAAGGAGTGTTATTTCTTCAACTAGAAACTTATCTGTGGCTTCAAAATATTCAGGGTGGGGATGGCCTAAGTAAGAATTGTAAATTTTTGCCGAGTACACTGGAACTGTAAGGAATTTTATAGAGCCTTTATTGGTGATGACCAAATGTTTTAACCTATGAAATTGCTCCAATATGTGTGTACTCGCTTCGCCTACTGAGGTATATCGCAATTCAATTTGCCTTTGCCTGCGATTAGACCCCTTATGTATTTTTTTTGTAATATCACACACACCTAACCAAACATACACAACAAGTGGCCTGTTTCCCTTAGACAGTTTTTCTAACTCAGGTATTGCCCTATCAATTGCAGTGGCAGTAGGTGACCCTGGATAAGTGAGAAAATGCAGTGGAATATTATATGTGTTGTGATGTGTTTGAAGGCAGTTTCCCAAACTATCTGAAATCAACACAGGCAATTTGTCGATTGGGGAAGAGGGAACTTGAAGTGGGTTTTTGTCTAAAAATTTTGTGATGCTTGACAAACTCATAAATAGCAAAAATTACCCCTCTTGATCTATTGATAAATGTAATGATGATTTTGCAATGAATAACACAAATATTCAGAATGCGGATTCACACAATCTGATACAAAATTTAATAAATACGCAAACAGGCTATCTGGACTTGTCCCGCCAAAATCGTGCAATAACAGAGGAGCGGATTCACACTTCTTTGAAACGCACGTGGTCGAAATTAAACCCGACTGTAAAATATTCAATAAAACAAGTGCAAATTCACGCAAAAACTTAGCTGCATAAATTTACGACACTTCTGACACCAGTGTGGTGCTTCTGGTGTGGGTCCTAAGTGCACCACGAGTTCCGAGCTGCCAAGGAATCGAATAGACGTCCGATACTTTAGAAACTTTCATTAGAACCGACTTATGACGTATACAAAACATATGCACTCCGAACCCGACGCCGAGCCCGACATTAATACAAATTCACTACAGTATAAATACCAAAATTCGAGGAAATATAGATAATAAAACAGTATTAAGATTTTTAATTTCCATTCTAAAAATACAGAGTATTAATGTGTAAATTAATTACTTTTCCGCAGGGTTTTAAAAATGATAAACCGATTTTTAATTGCACATTTTTGGTTCTGCGCTGCTTTCTTACACCAGACAGTGAAATATATATATGCTAAAAATCCTATTTAAATGGGACGGAAATTTAAATTTGCAAAAGAAAAATAGATATACGAGGGTTGTCCTAAAATGTCGTAGACAATGTTAATAACTTTTTTAACACATGACCAATACAAACCAAATTTTGCATAGACATAATACATTCAATGTTCTTTAAAATTGTGAATTCTATAATATATATCTTTCATATTTATTATATTAGGACGATTTATATGAAGGCCGATATGGGCTGTCATCATACGACCAAAATTCGGAATAATTTACGCATATAACTATTACATGTACATTTGTTTTTATTTCTTTGGTATTATGTAAAAGATTGATCTAAAATTTCAATAACTGAAACCAGAATCAAAATCTTAATAATATGTCAAATTTTCATACACTGAGCACATTTGTAAATAGCTTTAGTAACAGACGACTGGTGGCATGATTTTCAAAGTGTTGTTCGAATTGAGATTGATGAAAATGACGTCGTTGAACGCGTACCCGGCGAACGGAAATGTAATAAATTGTTTTTAGTATGTTTTATATTCATCAGAGACAGGGGAAAGGAGTGGCGAAAGGACATTACACACTACATTTTAATAAAGTAAAGAAAAGTTGTTTTTTATAGTATGAGATTTAAAGAGTTTTTCCTCTATATCGAAAAAAAGTTATTGCATGTAAAGTTGAGTACTGATTCTTTAACACAGACATTTGGAAATGTTCTGGGTCATGAACGTCGTCAAGCAAGGTGTATTCTCCGTGTCTCAAATGTAGGGTGATCTTTCAACTAATTCAATTTTGACTAAAACTCTTGTTTCAAAAAACGGACAGTAGTGAATTTGAAATATTCCCTTAATCAAGAGTTGTTTTTCACTATAACAAATATTCATTTAGATGTTAATAGCCTCATGTGAAGCAGAAAAAGGGACCATGTCATTGTGAGAGACGTAAATTACGCTTGCTTTCGTAGGTGCGCCGATGTACACTTACACGTTTTCTTTATTTTTTCACAGTTTTCTCATTAAATGTGGTATCGTCATGAAACTTGAAATACATGATCATAAAATGTCACTCTTTGCTATGACAAGGAAAGAAATTTGATTTAGCAAAGAGAAAATAAAATATGTTCCCTGTCTATGATTTTATGGGACACCCCTCGTATTTTTAAGGAAAACATTACCTTTGCTTTTGGGATCTGTTGAGAAGAGGCTTGATATATTCCAACTAGTCTCTGGCACATCGTCTGTTGTCCATCCTATTTCTTCTTTTTCTTCCTTAGACAATTCATTCACGGTTTCCCAAAGCATCTCTACAAAAACCTCTAACAAATCAGAATTTTAAATATGTTCCGCATTACCTAAAACGAAACTTGAGTGTTGATTTTCATTGCTGCTGTAAATGTTAATGGATTGGAGGTTTTTATGGCTAGTTATCATCATGATTTGATTTGAAGGTACATTGTTTTTGCTCAATTTTTGCACTATATTTTTTCCAGTGAGTGTTGATATATCATTCTGTTGTTACTATTTTATAATTAAGCAATCCATAAAAACAACACTCTCCTGAATAACTGTGACCGGTCTTTGTTTACAATGTCTTGCTTCTGTTTTGTATTGTTTTATGGACTTATGATGATAATGTAGATAGTGTTGAAAATCTTTCCAGTCCAAAGTGTAACAACGTTAATGTAATAGGAAAATTTAACAATACACAGAGACGTACGCGTGGTCATGAGCATTTAATATTTTTTATCTTTCATTTTTTAACTTTATGTTAACTCTTAATTTAATTTAGTATTGATCAGTTATTGATTAATCCTTTATTTTTTACTACATACAAGTAAAAAACAAGCTTAATGTTTGTTTTACTTTATGATGCATACTGATGGAAATACTTCATGCTTGTTTGTAGTTTGATACTGTAAATGTATTAAGCTTTTTACGTCAAATCCTATTGTGACGTCAACAAACCCGCGATCTACCTTAACATTTAATGAAAGACAATCAAAAACAAGACAAGGAATAAATCCAAGAGATCTGATGTTTGTGTAGTCATACCCAAAATGTGGGCAAATACTTGCGCGCCAGATGGATGTTTAGTTGCTATTTACAAACTTTTTTCAGAAATAAGACCCAATGATTTTTTTAAAACCTGATGATCCATTTTATTTAGCTACGCATACTCAGCAACACGCAATGTCAGTCAAAGAGCAATGGTTTAAAAGACCTCCGGTTGGCGTCAAAAAATTAGCATCTTTAATGAAAAGAAAGGCAAATGCAGCTGATATTGGTGGAGACAAAAAAAACTCACTGGAAAAAATCTAGTGCAAAAATTAAGCAAAAACAATGTACCTTCAAATCAAATCATGCAGATAACTAGCCATAAAAACCTCCAATCTATTAACATTTACAGCAGCATCAATGAAAATCAACTTAAAAGTATATCTGGCATCCTTTCGAACTCCGCACCTCCTGTAAACAACCCCGGATCCGCCACATTCAATTGGACACAAAACAGCTGTACGAAATATCACAACATCAAACACTGGAAGTTATATGATTATTAATGTTTCAGGGGCATTCAAAACTTCTTGACTAGAGACATGCACGACGGAAAAAAAAATTGTAATCATATATGAATGTTCAAACAAAACACCACAGAAAAGGCAGCATGTTATCTTTGACAAGGAATCGGATGACTGAGCTGAAGTCAATAATTATTGTAAATGACTTACATCGTCAAATTTCACATTATTTGATAAATTTTAACAAATTTTTTATTCATGGATTTAAAAAAAATAAATGCTTTTTTTCTTTATTTTTGTACGAACTATTTCATACATCGTAATATGATATTATTTATTACGTTATTTGGTCAGGGGTAACCGAAAGGGAACTTTGAATTAGAAACAAAGACAAAATACACATTTATAGTGAAAAAAAATATGTGATAAAAAGGATCTCTTATGGTTTGTGCTTTTATCCAACACTTTGTGTTTTTTCTGTCCCCTCGCCAAGGCTCAGGGATAGAAAACACATAACGAGTTGGATAAAAATCACAAACCATGGGAGATCCTATATTTATCATTGAGTCTAATGCTGACTGACGTCATCATTTCCTAAGTTCTTTTGTTCTTTTCATACTAAATGTTAGTCCATTATTTATACACTGAATTGACGACGGATTTTTTTGCTATTTCCTGATAATGGCAGGGGAAGCGGCGGCCAGGGGATGCCCCTACCTCCATGACAACTGCTCCCACCTCCTCTGATGTTTTAAAGGTCTGTGTTTGCCTTGCTTCTATTTTGAATTGTTTTATGAACTTTGATTTTAATTTATATTCCTTATATCCATGTCCTCCATGTTTTTTTCTTAAATAAGGGTTCCTATATAAAAGTATTGTATGAAGGAAATGGAGATAACGTACAGTATTCCATCTCAAAGTCAATAAAACAATACAAACTAAGAGCAGATCAAACACGGACCCCCGAAACATCAGAGGTGGGATCAGATGCCACGGAGCATTTTTAATACTTGAAAAAAGAAATCCAACAAATTTCATGGACTTGAAAAAAGTAATTAGTAATTAATTACAAATATTTTGAAATGCTTATACAATCATCACAAAGTATCTCATTTACTGAAAAATGACGAAATAATCGAATGGAAAATTGAAATCAAGGTATTCAATCCCTGATAGCAAAAGAATCAAAGAAATTGAAGATGTGTTAGTGTTGAATACTCGGTTTATTCAGACATAATTCTCATTTATTACTATATATTAGCGAGTAAGGATTGAATGTATCCTAATTTAAATCCATGAGTTCAGGTAACTTCTCTTTAATTAAAATTAATTATTAAAATCAATTTTAAAATACTTATCTGGTAAAAAAGAAATGTTTTAATTTCTATTTTTAAAGTTTTAATGCATCTTTCGAGCAGAGTGTTTAATGATATTCCTTATGTTTGATCTTTTGCTTTAAAACTAAAAAAAAAACGCTTTTCCCCATAGACTTTAATGCAATCTTTGTTAATTAATTACTGCTTAGCTAATGATGTTTTTTTTTTAACTTTTCCTTGGGGAATCCTTTTAAGCTGTAAAATGCTTTAATATAATGTCACATGATAATATATTTGATAAATATTTAAGGGAAGAAAATTAGTCCAATTTGGAATTGAAATCTTTAATAGTCAAATTCAGAAAATTCTTCTAGTGATAGAAATATTCCGATAGTCAAATCAAAATATAATAAAGTGTCGTACGTTTTTGTTTTTTCTCTCTCTGTAAATCTCAAAATCGGTGATAAATATTTAATTTAACAAGCTATTAAATGCATGCACAATCAATCAATCTGAAAAAAAAATATTTTGGTCAAAAGCCTTTCTAATATAAACAAGAGAATAAAATGTTATTTTAAAACTTATTTTTACAGCTCAAGTATAGATGTCATTATTGTTATGTCAATCTAACACATCCGATAGTGCTTATATATATATATATATTTTTTTTTTTTTTATATATAATTTGAACAATAAGAACAGAAAAAAATATTATTTACACCTTTTCTGGAAAAACCTAGATATAATAAATTTTGTCGAAACCGCAGGATATTTTAGCTTTTGAAAGACACCGTTTTAAAATCATTTTACATTATTTATTTAATGATATGCCCCTGGTTAAAGAAATTTATTTATAAAGATTTAACTTTTTAAATGAAATTGTTTTCATATCATTTTACTAATTTTATAGATAGATTATCTACAACGATCTTGGACACAGGAACAGGTGCCCGTAGCTTATAATTGTCGTCATCACGATAAGAGATGTGTAATTTATCAGCTTTTCCAAAAATCCGCGCAATTAACATAGAATATACAATAAATATATACCAGATATATACACATTGCAGCTCATCGATACAGCAGGTAGGCCTTTCAACTAATTTTTCAAGTTGTACATATGGTAAAAAATCATTTCAGATATTGATTTATAGGTACATGGAATTATCAAAAAAGATAATAAATTAGGCACACCTTTAATCAAATAATTTTAAAGTTTAATTATTAATAGTTGACTACTTTGATATTGTGTTTTAAGGACAGACAACTCAGGTGCGTAAAACGACCAACTAAGTGCCGATTTATGACATCGTTTTTAGGAATGACATATAGGCTCCTTTTCCATTGGTATTGTTATGTACACAAAAGGATAACCTATTCCTTAAATTGTTTTTATACAAAAGTGTTGACCAAAAGAATGTGAATGTCTTCACTTTACCTGAAATAACAGGGTCAAATGAATGGGGAACAGATTATTCAACATTTAAGCTCTCATGGACGATTATTATGAAGAAGAAAATATAATGTCATGTTTTTTGTATACACACTTTTGCGCTTCCTATAAAAACATATACATATTTACAAGTAAATGCTATAATTAATTATCTTATTTGTGTTACTTAGCATGATGAAGAACGACCAGGTATAAAAATTGAATTAGGTTAGAATTAAACGGAAGGTAGACTTAAATTTTTATTTTAATTTAAAAATTTACTTATATGTAAATAAACGGTTTCCGCAACTGTATAGTAAATAAGTTTAACATTAGTGCTAAATTTTGACAGCAAAGAAACACTTGGGAAATGCTAAAAACTGACTTGTGGATAAACCGTTCTATACCTGGGACTTGCTCTAAGCAAGTTAAGCAACTTATTATCATTCATAACAGCGAACCCTAGCGGCACTTGAAAGACTGTTTTAATCCGTGTTTTAATTTTGTGTCAATATTAGAGGGATAGATAGGGGGTAATTTTATCGACCAATCAGAAGAGATACTTTTGTTTTGTCTTCATGTAATATGTTACACAGGGGGAGATTAACTTATGTGTTGTACAAATTTTCATTTTTTTTTCAAGAGTGATCTCCA